>NW_021251784.1:0-1274 GCF_002162155.2 Triticum dicoccoides
GTTATGAACGCTTGGCAGGCACGTTCTGATGACTACTCCCTCGTTCAGTGCGGCATGCTTTACAGCCTAGAGCCGGGGCTCCAAAAGCGTTTTGAGAGACATGGAGCATATGAGATGTTCGAAGAGCTGAAAATGGTTTTCCAAGCTCATGCCCGGGTCGAGAGATATGAAGTCTCCGACAAATTCTTCAGCTGTAAGATGGAGGAAAACAGTTCTGTCAGTGAGCACATACTCACTATGTCTGGGTTGCATAACCGCTTGACTCAGCTGGGAGTTAATCTCCCGGATGATGCGGTCATTGACAGAATCCTCCAGTCGCTTCCACCGAGCTACAAGAGCTTTGTGATGAACTTCAATATGCAGGGGATGGAAAAGACAATTCCTGAAGTATTTGCTATGCTGAAATCAGCAGAGGTAGAAGTCAGAAAGGAACATCAAGTGTTGATGATCAATAAAACCACTAAGTTCAAGAAGGGCAAGGGTAAAAGGAACTTCAAGAAGGACGGCAAGGTAGTTGCCGCGCCCAGCAAGCAAGCTGCCGGGAAGAAGCCAAAGAATGGACCCAAGCCCGAGACTGAGTGTTTTTATTGCAAGGAAAGTGGTCACTGGAAGCGGAACTGCCCCAAATACTTAGCGGACAAGAAGGCCGGGAAAACCAAAGGTATATTTGATATACATGTAATTGATGTGTACCTTACCAGTAATCGTAGTAACTCCTGGGTATTTGATACCGGTGCCGTTGCTCATATTTGTAACACACAACAGGAGCTGCGGAATAAACGGAGACTGGCGAAGGACGAGGTGACGATGCGCGTTGGGAATGGTTCCAAGGTCGATGTGATCGCCGTCGGCACGCTACCTCTACATTTACCTACGGGATTAGTTTTGAACCTCAATAATTGTTATTTTGTGCCAAGTTTGAGCATGAACATTGTATCAGGATCTCGTTTAATTCGAGATGGCTACTCATTTAAATCCGAGAATAATGGTTGTTCTATTTATATGAGAGATATGTTTTATGGTCATGCTCCGATGGTGAATGGTTTATTCTTTATGAATCTCGAGCGTAATGCTACACATATTCATAGTGTAAGTACCAAAAGATGTAAGATTGATAGTGATAGTCCCACATACTTGTGGCACTGCCGCCTCGGTCACATAGGTGTCAAACGCATGAAGAAGCTCCATGCTGATGGACTTTTAGAGTCTCTTGATTACGAATCATTTGACACGTGCGAACCATGCCTCATGGGTAAAATGACCAAGACTCCATT
>NW_021251785.1:0-978 GCF_002162155.2 Triticum dicoccoides
CTAGTGCATAACAATATGGATTATGTGTATTATATTTGCCACCAGAACTGAGGGAATTAATTTCATGAAAATCGACCAGCCACAGCTCCAAGAATACGCGGACGAGGTGGCTCGGTTCGGCGTCGGCGCCGTCCAGCGTGGGCCACGGGCCCGCTTCCAAGTGCACGTGCAATGCACGTATTCACAAATATTATAACCAGATGTGAGAAATCACATGCATAGAAAAGACATTCTGATAGCAATCCAAATACCATACTCAATTGAATACCTAACCTGGACAATACTCTTATTTCTATGCGCCAGAAAAAATGGAATAGCAAAGCTAAGTATGCCTACATACGCTCAGATTATATATAAGAATCTTGGGTGAACAATTGCAACAAAGCACTAAGCAACGATAAATTTAAATAAAAAATTCATTAACTATGCAGGCAGCAGGCTTGTTACAACATAGAGAGATAGAAAAATGTCACCTCCAGTAATGTAGCGCAAAGGAGTGGAACGAAGCATGAATGAGCGGTTGTTTGTTCTTCTCCATGTACATGGATCAGCAGTAGAGGCCAAGTATATAAGTACTTGACTGAACTCCACTCTTCGTGTACGGAGAGCCATGTCACCTTCTCGCCGCTGCAGCATGGGAGGACGGCTGGTTCACGTGACCCTCCAGCTGGGGGATCCATGGTGGCTGACCGTCGAGCTCGAGGCAGAGAAGTTGAGGGCAGCAGTGGCGAGATCCATGCCGGCCAACCGGGCGAAGAGGAGGTCGTCGGGGAGGGACACATCGGCAAGATCCGGTCACCACGCGACCTGAAGAGCAACAGTGATCTCCACAAGCTGTAGGCCGACGGCGTGCTCCATCCCCTGCGATGGGGTGACCATGGCGGTGGCCACAGCTCCTCATGCTCGCCTCGATCTCGGCGACACACCCTGAGTGTAGGAGGCAGCAACGACCTCGACGAAATCATGGCCTCCATCCCG
>NW_021251786.1:0-559 GCF_002162155.2 Triticum dicoccoides
GCCGACGGCTTTGCCGTAGGCATAGGTGAAAATCTATGCCGACGGCAAAGCCGTAGGCATACCTCTGCTGCCAGGAGTAACCAGAAGAAGACACGTGGCAGGGCTATGCCTACGGCAAAGCCGTCGGCATAGATTCATCTATGCCGACGGCTTTGCCGTAGGCATAGCCCTGCCACGTGGCCTTGCATGATTCGTCCCCGTTTTTGACGGCGCCGTCCGTTGCCGTCAGACGAAAAAGACTGCCGACGGCTATACTATGCCGACGGCTGACGCCAGGCCGTCGGCATAGGCCCCTATGCCGACGGCTTTACTATGCCGACGGTGTGACAAGACTACGCTGACGGTATCTACGCCGACGGGTCTATGCCGACGGCAGCCGTAGGCATAGACCTATGCCGACGGCTTGGGGGCCTATGCCGACGGCCCTTGGCCGTAGGCATAGACCGCGAGTCCGGTAGTGTGCCTTCGGTCAACTTGCATTGACCGTAACGGTGAAAATGGTATTTTTGGTATGTGTCCAACGGGACAGTGGCATTTTTGAGTAGTGAAAAGTTTTTGT
>NW_021251787.1:0-1910 GCF_002162155.2 Triticum dicoccoides
GGTGATCCGGGACGGTGGCGTGGTCGGGCCTCTGCTTTCCTCGATCCAGATCGAGGGCAGAGAAGGTCGTGGGGGGGAGTGGACCGAGAGGGGGGAAGTGGGGAAGGGATCGGGCTAGGGTTTCAGGTGCGTGGGGGGTTATACCACCTGGTTGGGCCGGCTGGGTCGCGTGGGTGGCTAGCTGGGCCTGTTGGCCCAGTTGGCCGGGGGGTGTCCCCTTTGTTTTTTGATTTTGTTTTTTTTGTTTTTTTTATGTTTTCTTTTTCTTAATTTTCTTTTACTTCTTATCTGTTTTATTTTAGTTCCAAAAAAATACAAAAGTGGCACCTAAAATAGTGTTACAATTTATGCCGCTGCCACAAACCGTTTAGCACAAAAATAAAATAGTTTTGAAATTTGCTTATTATTTTAAAAGCATTTGAATAACTGTTTTGTCACAGTTTAATTTTTATGGTGCATTTAAACACTTTATAAAAGTGTGGTTTCTCCACCAATATTACATATGATTTATTTGTCACATTAGAACATTTTAGTTTTGACATTTGAACACTTTTATTGTTTGCCTTTAACTTGAAGCTGAATTCCTAAGCGGTTTTGAACTAACGTGGAATTAACAACAGTAATCCGAGGTGACGTGGCATCGTTCACGTGGGGTTACTGTAGCCTAATTATCCGGGCGTCATTCTCCTCCACTACAAGAAATCTCGTCCCGAGATTTAAGAGGGGAGTAAGGGGGGGGAGTTCTGGTTATTCTAATGGATCTTCTTGAAGAAGTTAATCCCTTTCGTTGATGCCTCCAATTATTTATTCCAAAGCATCATGATGAAGTTGTCGTCCTTTCTTCAGGGAGCTCCATCGTACTTACGAATAGGTAAGGGGCAGCTCTACAATGATAGGATGTTATAAGGGAAATTCATCTGGGGGTATCCCAAGAATAAACATATGAGTATCTCTCGAGTTGAACAAATTACACATATCGAGAGCAAAGTAAGACGGTGCAATAAGAAGTTTCAAGCGGATAGGCAATCGTTCATTTCCTGAAGCAGAGTGCGAAAGGGGTTCTGAGCAACGGGAATAAGTATTGTGTCCGATACCAGAATAGATCAACAGGCAAGTGGCCCGTGAATTACATACAAAGTCAAGCACGAGGAATAACTTTGACAACAGGTGGTACAGGAGAGTCAGGTTTCGATCCTGTGGAACTGTGGGTTACGGGCCCACCATGTGGGTTAAAGGTAGGAAGGGGGGGGCTGACATCTTGCACGGTCACCATAGCAAGGCATGCCAGAGGGTAGCCTATCTGTTATGTTGGCAACCATGTCGATACCAAGGGCGAGGGACGAAAAGAACCATTTTCCTGCTCGTTGAACGAGGCGGACCAGTAGGCAAAGTTCTCGTCCATCGGTGGTTACCGAAATGTCATCAACAATAGTAACAGGGTCTTACTGATCGAGTTGTACACCACAGTGTTTACATAAGCAGGGAGATATTACTGCTTATGTCATATAGATCATAGAAAGGTTAAACAAAACAATTGGAAAGGAAAGTGTGTATCCACACCTATTTCAGGGGGTATATCCTTTCCAACGACAAGCAGAGCAAGATATCCACGACAGAAGATAAGGTAGAAAACCCTGTAGGTAAGGGGAGAGAAATTTCATGACATTACCCATACAACGGTGTTTGGATAATTGAGCAAGAAACATTTAGCATTGGGCTTCAAATGGTCTTGTTGAAAACCGGAGTACCAGAGACATGCTTCGAGATAGCATTGACATGGTCTTCAAGCAAAGGTCAGACTTTGGATATAGGAAGGATCCATTAGGAACAACTTGTAGGATAAGTCTTACAACTTCCTCCAGGAAGAATGGTTATCTTGCAAAAGAAATCATAATGATAGGTCCTCCAGC
>NW_021251788.1:0-1398 GCF_002162155.2 Triticum dicoccoides
GGGGGGGGAGTGGCGGTGGCGGGCTGGGCCGGCTGGGCCGGTTCTGGTGGGCTGCACGGGTGAGGCCAGGTTAGTCCTTCTCTCTCTCTCTTTTATTTTTTTTCTTCTGTTTTGTTTTATTTAATTTCGTTTTGCCACTGTTTTGAATTTTAAACAAATTCAAACAATGCCAAAAACTCCTCTGAATAATTTTATTTGGCTAGATGGACTTTTCCAAAAGCTCATAAAATATTTCAGGGGTATTTGAAATTATATTCTAATTATATAAATATAATTCAAATTCAAATAGCTAATGATTTAAATTCAAAGTCCCAAAAATAAATCCTTAAAAATGTTCAATATTTTGGTTGGGACCAGAACCCTTACCAAAAATTATCAAACATTTAAGAAGAGCCTTTTGGAGCAATGAATAAGATTTCTAGGGTTTTTGCCCCTCTTTTATTTAGGGTTTTGAGGCTTCCAATATTCCTCAATTCAAGTTTCAAAAATATAGACATGATGCACACATGAAGCTAGGCTAGAGCAATGCCAGAAGCTAGGGATGTGACAACTCACCCCCACTAAACAAGAATCTCGTCTCGAGATTCAAGCGTAGGGTAGGATGAAGGGGAAACGCAAACTAGTACAATCTTCACGATCTAGGGTGCACTTCAGTTGAACGTTGATTCATTCACCATCATTGTCTTGATGTCTTGTTTTGAGAATCCTGCCAACATGACATGGAGGGAAGAAGGAGACTATAGAAGGGTCGATCTTCTTGAAGATCGAACAACTCACGGAATGAGACATAGGACCATCTCTTGGGTTGAGACACGAGATACACATCAAGAGGGGTGGAAAGAAACGGATGACGAAGGTTCACTAGGTGGACAACAATTCCACACTTAAGAAGGTGGTAATCGGTTGTCAACGTAGCGAGGAGTTGAGTTGCCATGATACCACAACGAGACACCTTCGGAACCATGACTCGTAGATATCTCCCCTTAAGTGGCAAAAGAATTACCTTTGATTCAGAGATCATTGAAACTCTTTATACCAGCTTAAGGCAAATCATAATCGATCATTTAGAGGGGTTCGGTAGAATGGCATACTCAAACTTGGATGATGTGGATTACCTTGTTGAAGACAACGTAATGGATGAATTTTGCTTATCACCGGAAATGGAAGAGACCCATGGTAGAATGGCACATTGGCGGTGCAAGCTGGGAACAAAATGCAAATGCTGGGAATGATTCTGGTAACTGGGGAAGAACCCAACAATAGAGAGTGAATTCACTGTTGGAGTGGTTATAGCATAACCGAGGAAATCTGGGGCAATCCCAGCTAGTGCCGATGATAAGACGTAGCGCTTGTGCATGCTCTCAAGAACTTGAGCATTTCCACAATCATCAAGGTTTT
>NW_021251789.1:0-1514 GCF_002162155.2 Triticum dicoccoides
AACCCCGACCGGACTACGGTCGGGGTGGTTGGGATGCGGACGACGAAGTTCGAAACCCACCCACCACCCACTTGATAGCCACTGTCGAAGATATAACCGACATGCTCGATGTCGACTCCGAAGATATCGACGGTATGGACGCCGATAAAGGAGATGATCAAGAACCAGAACCTATAGGGCTCCGAAAAACCACCTCATCTTACGATGTATGCATGGTGGACACATATAACAGAAACGACAACGAGGACCAAAAGGATGCGGCCAGGGATCGCTCCCCCGAAAAACAATCAAAGCGGCGGCGTAAGCGCAAGGCCAAGCCCCACCTCGACAAAGACCCAGCCATAGAGCAGGGTGACTCAACGGACGATGAACATGCCGTCGAGCATCCGGCCAAGCAGGCGGACAATCCGAACTACCAATCCCCCGGAAAGATAATGGCCCGGACGAGCTCACACCAGACAAATTGCTGGAACATCAGAACCTCCACCAAAGGCTCGTCGCCACTGCATGTAGCCTGAGAAAGCAGAAGCGGAGGCTCAAGACAGCGGGAGATGCACTCAGGATCAGATGGGGCAAAGTACTCAATACCGCACATAAGTACGACAGTAGTCGCCACACAAAAAGCTATCCGAAGTGGAAACTACTACCAGAATTTAACGAAGAGGCCATAAAGCCCCCCACAGTCAAAAAGTAAGGAAGCCACAAGGTCGGATAGACGATCCTACGATCAATCTTACGCATCAAAGGACGCCGCACTCAATATGGCACGCGATCCGTCCAAGAATTCGCATCAGAAAACTGGCCCAACCAGATCCATCTATAGGCCATGAAAGCAAGCTCCAATGAGTGATGCAATGCAAAAAATACCCGAACACCGCGGCACGCTTAAATACAGGGGAGCCGCACACCCCCTATGTTTTACCGATGAGGTGCTGGATCATGAATTCCCACCCGGATTCAAGCCAATAAACATAGAAGAATACGATGAAACAACAGACCCTGGAGTCTGGATCGAGGACTACATCCTCCACATACTCATGGCCAGAGGAGACGACCTCCACGCCAATAAATACTTAGCCCTTAAGCTCAAAGGGCCAGCCCTGGCACATTGGCTTAAAAGCCTTCCCGAAAACACCATGGGAAGTTGGGCAGTGCTTGAGGATGCTTTCCGGGCAAATTTTCAAGGGACCTACGTCCGGCCCCCGGATGCAGATGATCTGAGTCATATAACTCAGCAGCCCGGAGAGTCAGCCCGGAAGCTCTGGAACAGATTCCTTATAAAAAAGAATCAGATAGTTGACTGTCCGGACGTAGAGGCCCTAGCAGCTTTCAAACATAGCGTCCGAGACGAATGGCTCGCCAGACACCTCGGCCAAGAAAAGCCGCGAACAATGGCCACGTTAACAAGCCTCATGACCCGCTTCTGTGCAGGAGAGGATAGCTGGTTGGCAAGAAGCAGCACCAGCGACCCGAATACGTCCGAACCCAGAGATGGGAACGGGAAGCCGCGCCAT
>NW_021251790.1:0-522 GCF_002162155.2 Triticum dicoccoides
GGGGGGATTTATAAAAGGAACGGCGTCCGCCACCTTCATGGATATGTTCTTCATTTTGAAGTGTAGCTCGCAGTTAGTGTTCTCCATGATGTCATCCACGGGGTACCTATCCAGCATTGCGTCGCCCGGGGCGGAACCCACGCTGCTTCTCGGCATGGATGGGGCGGTGCTATCCAATGCTGGATCATCCGCTTGCTGCTGCAGCTGCTGAGACCCCCTTTGCTGGCTAAGTGAGTCGATCTGCTACTGTTGCTGCTGGAATTTGAGTGCCAAGTCCGCGTGCCTTGCTTCTAGGCCTTGAAGGCGTTCATAGTCCAGCTTCCTCTGCTCCTCCTCCATCTTCCTCTTCTTCTCTTCCGCAATCTTCTTTCTCGCGCGGGTTCTGTAGTCGGCGTTCCAGCCTGAAAACCCCTCATACCACGGAATAGCGCCCTTGCCTTGTGTTCTTCCTGTTGGAAATATGCCCTAGAGGCAATAATAAAAGTATTATTATTATATTTCCTTGTTCATGATAATAGTCTT
>NW_021251791.1:0-393 GCF_002162155.2 Triticum dicoccoides
CATGGAGAGGCATGGATTTTCTTCCACGAGAGGCACGGGCGTGCCTCTCGCGAAAGCAAAACCCTGCCTCTCGCAGGAGCAAAAAACCATGCCTCTCACAAAGAAAAAAAGAAAGAGAAAACGCGTTTTTTTCGTTTCTAAGAGGCACGGCCGTGCCTCTCGTGGAAGCAAAACCATGTCTCTCACGGAAGAAAAAGAAAGAAAAATATAATTTTTTTTCGTTTTCGAGAGGCGCGGTCGTGCCTCTCACGGAAGCAAAACCATGTCTCTCATGAAAGAAAAAAAGAAAGAGAAAAGGCATTTTTTCCGTTTTCAAAAGGCACAGTCGTGCCTCTCGGGCAAGCAAAACCGTGCCTCTCGCAAAAACAAAATCGTGCCGCTCACGGAAAAAAA
>NW_021251792.1:0-796 GCF_002162155.2 Triticum dicoccoides
TACCACCTCCCTGTGAATCCTTCACTTCCCCAGCCACTGCTCGGCCCCGCCATAGAGGGCCGAGCCGGGCTACCCATGAGTCCAGACAAGAGGGGAGGAAAATCCACTCCCGCACCCCCTGTCGCATGGGCTTCGCCCGGTCGCGCCCACCGGCTACGGCAAGGGAGGAAGGTGGGATTCCCAGAGGGTGGCGGTGCTAGGATTCTGCCATACCGCTCACAGGGACGTGGCTAGAGTGTCAGTTTCTTTTTCTTTTGGGAAAGTGGATGTGCGCGCGATCCAAAAAATGAACTAGAGTTGGAAAAGGAGCATTGGAGTTGCCACTCATCCGGACGAAAACCAGGGCAAAATATGGTGGACGCTAGGCGCCATCCGCCTGCAGCGATTCAAAGAACAACCACCGGTTGTGCGGTCCGATGCGTCTTATCAGGGCCGCTAATCTCCTTAGCACGCACCGCTCGTCCACAGTGCACGTCATTGCAGGCTCAGAGTAGCATCAGCGGTAACGTCCTAGAACGCCTCGCAGTTGTGGCCGTCGACGCCATTGAAGCACGCCCCGTCCCCGCGGCATGCCTCGTAACATCGCCATGGCCATCGACGTTGTCAAAGCATCGGTGTGGCCGTCGGCGCCATTGAAGTATGCCTCGCCACCACTAACATTGAAGCATGCCTTGCAGCATCGCCACGGTCGTCGATGTCGTCGTAGCATGCCTCATCGCCGTGTCCATCGAACCCATCGCCGTGGTCGCGAAGCATCACCACGGCTGTCGACACCATCGAAGTACGCCTCGTCGCC
>NW_021251793.1:0-920 GCF_002162155.2 Triticum dicoccoides
GGGGATGACACTCATCTCTTCTTTATCTTTTGCCGTGGTCGGTGACTGAGCTGAGCTCAGTCTCATACCTTGTAACATAGGCAAGAACCCCTTCTTGGACTGATCCATTCTGAATCTCTTCAAAATCTTATCAAGGTATGTACTTTGTGAAAGACCTATGAGGCGTCTCGATCTATCTCTATAGATCTTGATGCCTAATATATAAGCAGCTTCTCCAAGGTCCTTCATTGAAAAACACTTATTCAAGTAGGCCTTAATGCTGTCCAGAAATTCTATATTATTTCCCATCAGGAGTATGTCATCTACATATAATATGAGAAATGCTACAGAGCTCCCACTCACTTTCTTGTAAACGCAGGCTTCTCCATAAGTCTGCATAAACCCAAACGCTTTGATCATCTCATCAAAGCGAATGTTCCAACTCCCAGATGCTTGCACCAGTCCATAAATGGATCGCTGGAGCTTGCATACTTTGTTAGCATTCTGAGGATCGACAAAACCTTCCGGCTGCATCATATACAGTTCTTCCTTAAGATGCCCGTTAAGGAATGCTGTTTTGACGTCCATCTGCCATATCTCATAATCATAGTATGCGGCAATTGCTAACATGATTCGGACGGACTTTAGCTTCGCTACGGGAGAGAATGTCTCGTCATAGTCAATCCCTTGAACCTGTCGATAACCCTTAGCGACAAGTCGAGCTTTATAGATGGTAACATTACCATCCGCGTCCGTCTTCTTCTTAAAGATCCATTTGTTTTCTATCGCTCGCCGATCATCGGGCAAGTCTGTCAAAGTCCATACTTTGTTTTCATACATGGATTCTATCTCGGATTTCATGGCTTCAAGCCATTTGTTGGAATCCGGGCCCGTCATTGCTTCTTCATAGTTCGAAGGTTCATTGTTGTCTAACAACATGA
>NW_021251794.1:0-1154 GCF_002162155.2 Triticum dicoccoides
CGTGCACGCGCTCCTTGGCGGCGATATTTGCATGCTGATCGCGTGTGAGCATCTTGTAGGTTGTGATCTTTGTGCACACCATGGAGGTGAAGAGATCGGGGAAGACAGCGACACAAATGAGTTGGGGCCGACAACGGGGGGAGGGGGGGGAGGGTCGCGTGGAGCTCGAGTAGGAGGGGTGGGAGCTTGCGGAGGAGGCACAAGGTTGGATGCGGCAGCGAACTCGCGCTTGATGCCGACTGCGACGACATACCCAATTGGTGGCGGTGGCGATGGAAACGGGTTGGAATAGGTGTGGACTAGGGTTTGGGGGTGCGGCATTGACATTTATACTCGATGGTGGTCGAATAAGGCGGCGCGCCGGCCGCTCGGCCATTACTGTGGGAGACAAGCGGCTCCTCACTTTTAGTGATACTTGTCCCTCTAGGACTAAAAATTTGGAAATGGGGCAAGTTTTTAGGGTGAAGTCATATAATCTTGATGCACGAATGGTTTAGGAGATCCGCTAGATGGGTCTAATTCCTCAAAACGAATTTTTTTCGCCTCAAAAGCTAAATATACCTTTTGAAGGATCTGCTAGAGATGCTCTAATAAGGTAGAAACCAAAAAGGCTTCATTGAAAGAAGAAGAAAAAAAATGTCTTTTGCACCACGCATGAGTATCTGCAAACTGGTGTCCTTTAGGGCAATCAAGGAATATGTGGATGGCACTTAAACATTGGTTCGTTGCAACTGGCTAGTATAAATAATGCAACTTGCTCTCGTATATATGGCTGCATCTGCGTTAGGGAGCATGTGTTCAAGGGTCATCCCCTACAAGGCAGCATCATCTTTCTTAGTTTGTCTCTTGTGAAATATTTACATATAGATAGGACGTTATACCATTTTACCCAGTTCTTCTCTTAGGCTCCATCTGCCTTGACAAGAATTTATACATTTTACTGTAGAACGTCGATAACTACCACACGTGTGGCAGGAAGAGAGACGCACCACACGTATTTAAAGTAAACAAATTGCCATGTCATCGCATGCATGCACGTGAAAATCTTAAAATGTTTTATCTCTTAAATGAAATATCTGATCGACGATCCGTTTTCACCATTAAATCCATCACGGCGAGATCTTTCGAACCTAGATCTCATATTAATATGTTTT
>NW_021251795.1:0-789 GCF_002162155.2 Triticum dicoccoides
GATTAAAGTTTGCTTGACTAGATGATGCTCCTGTATTCTTCATGGGAAATATGTCCTCGAAAAATGTAGCATCTTTAGATTCCGTCACCATGTTTACCGGCACATCTGGTACATCGGATCTAACTACTAAAAATCTGTAGGCAACACTATTATGTGCATAACCAAGAAAGACACAATCAACCGTCTTAGGTCCGAGTTTGCGTTTCTTGGTTATCGGTATATTGACTTTCGCCAAGCATCCCCAAGCGCGCAAATACGAGAGATTAGGTTTCCTTTTTCCCCATCGTCCATATGGAGTCACCTCACTATTTTTAGTGGGAACCCGATTAAGGATATGACAAGCGGTCAAGACAGCCTCACCCCACCATGCCTTAGACATACCTGCACTATTTAACATGGCATTCACCAAGTCCGTTAGAGTGCGGTTCTTTCTTTCGGCAACCCCGTTCGATTGGGGCGAGTAGGGCGGTGTCACTTCATGGATTATTCCATGCTCCGCACAAAATTGGGAAAATTCACTTGAAACATATTCTCCACCTCGATCGGACCTTAGACGTTTAATTCTTCCATTTAATTGGTTCTCGACCTCTGCCTTGTAGATTTTAAAATAGTTCAATGCTTCATCTTTAGTTTTAAGTAAGTACAGGTAGCAAAATCTAGTTGCGTCATCAATAAAAGATAAAAAGTATCTTTTCCCTGCCTTAGTCAGCACTCCACCCATCTCACAGAGATCGGAATGAACTAGTTCTAGTGGTGCCGTACTTCTTTCCTCGACCGCCAAAAAAGGCT
>NW_021251796.1:0-1907 GCF_002162155.2 Triticum dicoccoides
CGGAGGCCGCCGGCCACAGTCGTAGACGTGCGAAGAGCAATCCGCGTAGAGGGAAGTGTTCAGATACTTCTCCATCACAAAAAATTATGAAAAATTACCATCAGTCCTATAGCACATGTGCCCACGTTGTGTAAAAAACTCATGATTTTATCGCGCTCCAAGTATTTAATAATATTCACGCTGCATCGTTACCGCAGAACGTCTACTACCGTTTCATTGCCGTCCGTGAGGGGGGCCACAACCCGGAGACGCGTGCCGCCTCTTCGGACATGCCACAACACCACCCCGCATGTATGAGGGCCCGGTACGACGCTCCGGTGGCATTGCTACCCCCAGGGCCCCCGTCCCGGCTAACCCTGTAGCGTTTGACCACGGGATCTAGCCCTTTGACTTTGCACGGACGGGCTTTGACCAGTGGACCTCTCCACCCGGTTGTGTTAGGTTGGCCCAGAGGAACACTTTGGAGCAACATCCGGGCCAAACCCACAGCTACATCCACTCCGTGTAGACCCGACGCGTCCGTTTCCCCCCTCCAGGTGCCGGCGGCGGCGGCGTCCGTGAGGGGGGGGGCACGCCCCGGAGACGCGTGCTGGGCGTTTGCAACCGCCTCAACACTTCCAAATTTGTGAGAGGCCGCCTACGCAAGATTTGACGGTATGCTAGCCCCCGGAGGCCGCCGGCCACAGTCGTAGACGTGCGAAGAGCAATCCGCGTAGAGGGAAGTGTTCAGATACTTCTCCATCACAAAAAATTTTGAAAAATTACCATCAGTCCTATAGCACATGTGCCCATGTTGTGTAAAAAACTCATGATTTTATCGCGCTCCAAGTATTTAATAATATTCACGCTGCATCGTTACCGCAGAACGTCTACTACCATTTCATTGCCGTCCGTGAGGGGGGCCACAACCCGGAGACGCGTGCCGCCTCTTCGGACATGCCATAACACCACCCCGCATGTATGAGGGCCCGGTACGACGCTCCGGTGGCATTGCTACCCCCCAGGGCCCCCGTCCCGGCTAACCCTGTAACGTTTGACCACGGGATCTAGCCCTTTGACTTTGCACGGACGGGCTTTGACCAGTGGACCTCTCCACCCGGTTGTGTTAGGTCGGCCCAGAGGAACACTTTGGAGCAACATCCGGGCCAAACCCACAGCTACATCCACTCCGTGTAGACCCGACGCATCCGTTTCCCCCCTCCAGGTGCCGGCGGCGGCGGCGTCCGTGAGAGGGGGGGGCACGCCCCGGAGACGCGTGCTGGGCGTTTGCAACCACCTCAACACTTCCAAATTTGTGAGAGGCCGCCTACGCAAGATTTGACGGTATGCTAGCCCCCGGAGGCCGCCGGCCACAGTCGTAGACGTGCGAAGAGCAATCCGCGTAGAGGGAAGTGTTCAGATACTTCTCCATCACAAAAAATTATGAAAAATTACCATCAGTCCTATAGCACATGTGCCCACGTTGTGTAAAAAACTCATGATTTTATCGCGCTCCAAGTATTTAATAATATTCGCGCTGCATCGTTACCGCAGAACGTCTACTACCGTTTCATTGCCGTCCGTGAGGGGGGCCACAACCCGGAGACGCGTGCCGCCTCTTCGGACATGCCACAACACCACCCCACATGTATGAGGGCCCGGTACGACGCTCCGGTGGCATTGCTACCCCCAGGGCCCCCGTCCCGGCTAACCCTGTAGCGTTTGACCACGGGATCTAGCCCTTTGACTTTGCACGGACGGGCTTTGACCAGTGGACCTCTCCACCCGGTTGTGTTAGGTCAGCCCAGAGGAACACTTTGGAGCAACATCCGGGCCAAACCCACAGCTACATCCACTCCGTGTAGACCCGACGCGTCCGTTTCCCCCCTCCAGGTGCCGGCGGCGGCGGCGTCCGTGAGGGGGGGGGG
>NW_021251797.1:0-1624 GCF_002162155.2 Triticum dicoccoides
AGCCCTTGCTTTCTCTTTCTTCTCTTGTGCTTGCACAGATGATGGTTCATTTTCATCCATCACAATGGTGTTGTCCTAAAAATCAGGGTAGAAGGGCAAGTGCTCTTTGTCCAAAAGATATGTGCCAGTGCCCATCTTGGAGTTAATGATCTCTTGAATGTGTGGGGCATATCCACAAGATCTTTTCTGATCAGCAGCAGTCCTTTTGATTGTTTCCACAATCAGACTCATGACTTTGAATTTCGGAGGCACTTCAAATATATGCAGCAGGTTGATTGCATGGCCTCTGATCATCTTGTGATCTCCTGACTTGGGCAACAGAGTGTGCATTAAGATCCAGTTGATAGTTGGTAATCCTGACAACAGGTAATGTACAGATCCAAACTTATGTGTCTCTAGAGCAGCATCTGGGATCTCTCTGTACATGTGAGCCATAGAGTTGTGGTCTTTCTTCTTCTTTCCATAGACAACCAAGTCATCCTCATTCTCTTTTCGAGCATTTATCAATTCAGACCATTCCTCAAGTGTGGATTGGTACCTTGTACCCTCAGACATCCAGACAATTTTCCCATCTGGGTAGAAATGAGCTGTGGTGTAAAACTGCATGATGAGCGCATCATTCCACTTGGTGAGCTTCTGGCCAACAAAGTCATCTACTCCACAAGCATTGAAACTGTCATACACTCCTGGATAATGCTCTTCAATTTTCCTAATGTACTCCCAGTCAACCCATCTCATGTCACATACTATAGGCTTTTTGTCAAGCAAAATTGTCTCATAGAAATCCTGCTATTCCTTAGTGTGGAACCTGTAGTCCACTGCAGTTCTTCTTCTGACAGCATAGGGATCAGTCTGTCTCCACAGTATCAGTCCTGTATCCTTCCTGAGCTTCATATCCTCTGCAACTGGATGAGCATAATTATGATCAGGGATCTTGGGCTTCAACTTTCTCAAGACAAGTGAATCTTCATCTTCTTCTTGCAGGTGCTTTGGTCTTCATTCCAGGCTTAGTGGTAGTAGCTGTGCCATATTCCATCTTTAGCACCTTCTTCTTAGATGTGGCCTCATCATCAACAACCACATATTTCTCATCTTTAGATTCTGAGGTTCTCTTCTTCCTTGTCCTAGTAGTTTCCTTGGGCAAGTTACTAGGTGTGCTTCTGCTACCCTCATCTGAGGTACTGGAGGGACTAGTGCCCTCACTCATCTGAACTTGCTCCTCAGACTTGTTCTGACTGTCACTCCGATCTGACATGATGCAAACTCTGACAGCAGACCCTATGAATGGATGTAAATGAGGTAGAGTAGATGAGCATCACAAAGCGCACAGGTTTTTGCAAAACATTGAGTCAAAAACTTAGTTTTAGTTTTCCACATAAAGCATTTCGGAGCTACCGATTTGTAAACTCGGTGATACCGAAGCAGCTTTTGGAGCCTAAACTAGTGAACTCGGTAAGACCGAGTCATAGTTCGGTGGCACCGAGACTGCTAGGGTTTCACAGAGAATCGATCTCGGTCACACCAATTTGCAATTCTCGGTCGGACCGAGAATCACATGTGCAATGGCCTAAGCCAAATCGGTGAGACCGATTTCTACAACTCGGTCGGTCCGAAATGAATTCGG
>NW_021251797.1:3477-8507 GCF_002162155.2 Triticum dicoccoides
TGGAGGAGGTCGACGGTAGCCCGTGGAGGCTGGAGGAGGTCGATGGTGGAGATGAATAGTATCCCGTGGAGTCCCGTTTTGTGGTACGCCACACCCCTCCCGATGAACAGGACCCTCGTTTGGACTGTAGCGCTCCAACACAAGTCCGTTTCGTCCGTTTTGCGGTACGCCACACCCCTCCAGATGAACAGGACCCCCGTTTCGACCATAGCGCTCCAACATAAGTACGTTTCATCCGTTTTACGGTACGCCACACCCGTCTCGATCAACAGGACCCTCGTTTCGATCGTAGGAGGTCCGTTTCCTCCGTTTTACGGTACGCCAGGCCCCTCCCGATCAACAGGACCCCGTTTTAAACGTGGCCGGTCGAACACAAGGCCGTTTCCTCCGTTGTGCGGTACGCCAGGCCTCGTTTCCATCGCCTGTTCCGTCCAAGCCCTCCCGATGAACACGACCACGCATTCTGTTCCGACCCATCCGGTTGGCTCCCCATGAACACGACGACGACGTTGTTTATCCGTTCCGACCCAGCAATGTACGTATGCACGAGTACGCGTTAGATACCCTTCCCATATGCACGTATGTGGCTGTATTTTCTTTCTTGCACCCTCGCCGTTGTACGTACGTGTACATGCTACGTGCGCGCCTCTACTACGACACGTGCGCGCCTCTATATCTACGACACGTGCGCGCCTCTACATCGACCAGTATGTACGTACACGTTCGCGACCAGAATGACAACGCTACGTACGCTTCGACCAGGTGGGTCCCGACTGTCAGGCACTTCCTTGTGTTCGAAGATGTAGCTGGTGGTCCTAGCAGTCAGGGGGGCGAATCGTTTTTTTTGCCCAAACGCACTTCCTTGCGTGCGAAGGTGTAGCTGGTGGGTCCCAGCAGTCAGGGGGGAAACGTTTTTTCACCAAATATGGTGGCCCGTCCGGTGGGTCCCCGCTGTCAGGTGGAGGAATAATTATTTTGTGCGTAATAAGGAGGTACTTCCTTGCTGCGGCCGTGGACCCTGCTGCAGCCTCTCCACGTACAGTCCACGTCCGATGGAGGCTGTTCCTTGACCACATTGACCACGCCGCGCCGAGAGCACCAGGGCGGTGGACGACGGCGAGGCCTAGGAAGGGGACGACGCGGAGCCGGGGAAGATGCGGTAGTGGATGCCCACGCTTAGAGGAGTACAAGGGTTCACTGGTTCGCTGCGGTGTGAGGCTGCCGTCGCCGTAGAATAACAGGGGGTGTGGGTGAGTAGAGGGATGGCCTGGCCAGCGGTGGGAGTAGTAGGGGGCGGTGAGGCCTCTTACCGATTTACCACTATCATTTTGGGGATACGCTCTAGAGACAGCTACATTCACTTTAAATAGGGCACCGTCTAAATCCGTTGAGACGACCCGTATGAATTATGGTTTGGGAAGAAACCTAAGATGTCGTTTCTAAAAGTTTGGGGATGCGATGCTTATGTCAAGAAACTTCAACCTGAAAAGCTCGAACCCAAGTCGGAAAAATGCATCTTCATAGGATACCCTAAAGAAACCATTGGGTATACCTTCTACTTAAGATCCGAGGGCAAGATCTTTGTTGCCAAGAACGGATCCTTTCTGGAAAAAGAGTTTCTCTTAAAAGAAGTAAGTGGGAGGAAAGTAGAACTCGATGAAGTACTACCTCTTGAACGGGATAGTAGTGCAGATCAAGAAAATGTTCCTGTGATGCCTACACCAACTGAAGAGGAAAACAATGATCATGATCAACGTACTTCGGATCAAGTTGCTACTGAACTTCGTAGGTCCACAAGGACACGTTCCGCACCAGAGTGGTACGGCAACCCTGTCCTGGAAATCATGTTGTTGGACAACGGTGAACCTTCGAACTATGAGGAAGCAATGGCGGGCCCAGATTCCAACAAATGGCTAGAAGCCATGAAATCTGAGATAGAATCCATGTATGAAAACAAAGTATGGACTTTGACTGACTTTCCCGATGATCGGCGAGCGATAGAAAACAAATGGATCTTTAAGAAGAAGACGGACGCGGATGGTAATATCACCATCTATAAAGCTCGACTTGTCGCTAAGGGTTATCGGCAAGTTCAAGGGATTGACTACGATGAGACTTTCTCTCCCGTAGCGAAGCTTAAATCCGTCCGAATCATGTTAGCAATTGCCGCATACTATGATTATGAGATATGGCAGATGGATGTCAAAACGACATTTCTTAATGGGCACCTTAAGGAAGAACTGTATATGATGCAGCCGGAGGGTTTTGTCGATCCTAAGAATGCTAACAAAGTATGCAAGCTCCAGCGATCCATTTATGGGATGGTGCAAGCATCTCGGAGTTGGAACATTCGCTTCGATGAGATGATCAAAGCGTTTGGGTTTACGCAGACTTATGGAGAAGCCTGCGTTTACAAGAAAGTGAGTGGGAGCTCTGTAGCATTTCTCATATTATATGTAGATGACATACTTTTGATGGGAAATGATATAGAATTCTTGGACAACATTAAGGCCTACTTGAATAAGTGTTTTTCAATGAAGGACCTTGGAGAAGCTGCTTATATATTAGGCATCAAGATCTATAGGGATAGATCGAGACGCCTCATAGGTCTTTCACAAAGCACATACCTTGATAAGATTTTGAAGAAGTTCAAAATGGATCAGTCCAAGAAAGGGTTCTTGCCTGTACTGCAAGGTGTGAGATTGAGCTCGGCTCAATGCCCGACCACGGCAAAAGATAAAGAAGAGATGAGCGTCATCCCCTATGCCTCAGCCATAGGATCTATTATGTATGCCATGCTGTGTACCAGACCGGATGTAAACCTTGCCATAAGTTTGGTAGGAAGGTACCAAAGTAATCCCGGCAAGGAACACTGGACAGCGGTCAAGAATATCCTGAAGTACCTGAAAAGGACAAAGGACATGTTTCTCGTTTATGGAGGTGACGAAGAGCTTGTCGTAAAGGGTTACGTCGACGCTAGCTTCGACACAGATCTGGATGACTCTAAGTCACAAACCGGATACGTGTATATGTTGAATGGTGGAGCAGTAAGCTGGTGCAGCTGCAAGCAGAGCGTCATGGCGGGATCTACATGTGAAGCGGAGTACATGGCAGCCTCGGAGGCAGCGCATGAAGCAATATGGGTGAAGGAGTTCATCACCGACCTAGGAGTCATACCCAATGCGTCGGGGCTGATCAAACTCTTCTGTGACAACACTGGAGCTATTGCCCTTGCCAAGGAGCCCAGGTTTCACAAGAAGACCAGGCACATCAAGCGTCGCTTCAACTCCATCCGTGAAAATGTTCAAGATGGAGACATAGATATTTGCAAAATACATACGGATCTGAATGTCGCAGATCCGTTGACTAAACCTCTCTCGCAAGCAAAACATGATCAACACCAGAACTCTATGGGTGTTCGATTCATCACAATGTAACTAGATTATTGACTCTAGTGCAAGTGGGAGACTGTTGGAAATATGCCCTAGAGGCAATAATAAAAGGGTTATTATTATATTTCCTTATTCATGATAATTGTCTTTTATTCATGCTATAACTGTATTGTCCGGAAATCGTAATACACGTGTGAATACATAGACCATAACATGTCCCTAGTGAGTCTCTAGTTGACTAGCTCGTTGGTCAATAGATAGTCATGGTTTCCTGACTATGGACATTAGATGTCATTGACAACGGGATCACATCATTAGGAGAATGATGTGATGGACAAGACCCAATCCTAAGCATAGCACAAGATCGTGTAGTTCGTTTTGCTAGAGCTTTTTCAATGTCAAGTATCTCTTCCTTAGACCATGAGATTGTGTAACTCCCGGATACCGTAAGAGTGCTTTGGGTGTACCAAACGTCACAACGTAACTGGGTGACTATAAAGGTGCACTACAGGTATCTCCGAAAGTGTCTGTTGGGTTGACACGGATCGAGACTGGGATTTGTCACTCCGTATGACAGAGAGGTATCTCTGGGCCCACTCGGTAATGCATCATCATAATGAGCTCAAAGTGACCAAGTGCTTGGTCACGGGATCATGCATTACGGTACGAGTAAAGTGACTTGCCGGTAACGGGACTGAACGAGGTATTGGGATACCGACGATCGAGTCTCGGGCAAGTAACGTACCGATTGACAAAGGGAATTGTATACGGGGTTGTTCGAATCCTCGACATCGTGGTTCATCCGATGAGTTCATCGAGGAGCATGTGGGAACCAACATGGGTATCCAGATCCCGCTGTTGGTTATTGCCCGAGAGCCGTCTCGGTCATGTCTACGTGTCTCTCGAACCCGTAGGGTCTACACACTTAAGGTTCGGTAACGCTAGGGTTGTATGAATATGAGTATGCAGCATACCGAATGTTGTTTGGAGTCCCGGATAAGATCCCGGACGTCATGAGGAGTTCCGGAATGTTCCGGAGGTAAAGAAAACTATATAGGAAGTGGTATTTCGGCCATCGGGAAAGTTTCGGGGTCACCCGGTATTGTACCGGGACCACCGGAAGGGTCCCAAGGGCCGAAGTGGGGAAGGGAACCAGCCCTTAGGGGGCTGGTGCGCCCCCCTAGGCCCACCCCCTGCGCCTAGGGTTGAAACCCTAGGGTGGGAGGGGGGCGCCCCACTTGCCTTGGGGGGTATTCCACCCCCCTTGGCCGCCGCCCCCTTGGGAGATTGGATCTCCCAGGGCCGGCGCCCCCCCTGGGGGCCTATATAAAGGGAGGGGGAAGGGGGCAGCCGCACCCTGAAGTCCTGGCGCCCCCTCCCCCTGCTACACCTCTTCCTCCTCCGTCACGTGCTTGGCGAAGCCCTGCCGGAGTGCTGCTGTTCCACCACCACCACGCCGTTGTGCTGCTGCTGGAGCCATCATCATCAACCTCTCCTTCCCCCTTGCTGGATCAAGACGGAGGAGACGCTACGCTGACCGTACGTGTGTTGAACGCGGAGGTGCCGTCCGTTCGGCGCTAGGATATCCGGTGATAGGATCACGACGAGAACGACTACTTCAACCCTGTTCTTTTGAAC
>NW_021251798.1:0-1363 GCF_002162155.2 Triticum dicoccoides
GGCGCCTCTTCGTCGAATTGAGGTAGCAATCTTCATTTTGGGTAACTCTTGGCTGGGCGTCTGAGACCGTATTCTTCGGCTGCCAGAACATCAGTCCACCTGTCGACGAGCAGATCTTGGTTAGCTTGAAGCTTTTGCTGCTTCTTTTTCAGGCTCCATGCGGTGGCTATTAGCTGGCGCTTGAAGCGCTCCTGCTCGAGAGGTTCCTCAGGCATGATGAAATCTTCGTTGCCGAGGCTTTCCTCATCCTCAGAGAGCGGATGATAACTACCGTCCTCCGAGTCGTTGGGCCTGGCCTGTCGTCGGGGTTGTCTTGCCCGTTTTCCTGCTCCTCCTGTTCGGATGTTACCTCGGCAAGGTCTTCATTGTTTTTGGCATCGTCCGGAGTATTATCTTCTCCGGTGCTGGTATTGTTGTCCTTTGAACGACGTGACTTAGAGCAGCGCCAAGGACGCCGGCGTTTTTGCTGTGTCTCAGGAGGTTTATTCTCAACTAGATTTTCTTTGTCATCGCTGCTATTCTCCTTTGGTGCATCCACCATGTACACATCGTACGAGGAAGTGGCTGTCCAACGTCCGGTGAACGGCGGGTCCTGGGCCTCTTCTTCTCTGGCATCGTCGTCCATATCGTCGATGTCATCGGAGCCATAATCGAGCATGTCAGTTAAGTCTTTGACAGTGGCTATAAAGTGGGTGGCGGGTGGGGAGCGAAATTCCCTGTCATCAGCTTCTAGTTCGAACCGGATATATTTCGGCTGTGTGTCCCCCCCCAAGGACATGTTGTTTAATGAGCTTAGCACATCGCCCAAGGGTGAGTGCTGGAAGATGTCTGCGGTGCTGAACTCGAAGATCGATAAATGATCAAGTTCGGCATCCGTGGACTCACATGGTTTGGAACTTACACCCAGAGACGAGTCCGGGGTTCCAGTGACACAAATATTGTGTGAGTTTAAGTCCACGTGCGGCTTCAACGCCGGGGAATCTGTGGCGCCCGCGATGGGGTTGAACCTCCAGTCCTTAGATGGCATTGTGTGCTCCGGATCTAAGGCCAAAGCAGTTACAGGAGCTATCTCCTGAATGTGGTCTGATGACAGATTTAGGTCATGTTCATCGAGGTGACTAGGAGCAATCGCCGCGGTCTCGAATCTAGCAAAGATCAAATCTCCACGGATGTCCGCGACGTAGTTCAAGCTCCCAAATCTGACCTGATGGCCAGGGGCGTAGCTATCGATCTGCTCCAGATGGCCAAACGAGTTGGCCCGTAGTGCGAAGCCGCCGAACACAAAAATCTGTCCGGGGAGGAAGGTTTCTCCTTGGACAGCATCATTGTTGATGATTGAAGGGGCCATCGAACCTTTTGAAGA
>NW_021251799.1:0-413 GCF_002162155.2 Triticum dicoccoides
CATTTAGTTTTCATTTTTCTTTTATGCACCATGCTGGTATGAGATAATCCTTGGTTGATTTATAGAATGCTCATTGCACTTCACTTAAATCTTTTGAGTGTGGCTTTATAGAATGCTTCATGTGCTTCACTTATATCATTTGAAGTTAGAATTGCATGTTTCTCTTTACATAGACAACCGCCATTTGTAGAATGCTCTTTTGCTTCACTTATATTTGTTAGAGCGTGGGAATATCTTTTGTAGAAAGAATTAAACTCTCTTGCTTCACTTATATCAATTTAGAGAGATGACAGGAATTGGTCATTCACATGGTTAGTCATAAAATCTTACATAAAACTTGTAGATCGCTGAATATGATATGTTTGATTCCTTGCAATAGTTTTGCGATATAAAGGTGGTGATATTAGAGTTAT
>NW_021251800.1:0-548 GCF_002162155.2 Triticum dicoccoides
TGTATTTCTACCTTCTGAATAATTGACAAATATCATTTTTTATCATACTGATATGATCTCATATGCTTTTTTGGTTCTAATGTGTTGTATTTCTGACAAAAAGAATCGTTATTTTCGGTTCTTTTCCCCTTGTTCCGAAGCAAGAGATGATTAGGTTAACAAGGGAAACAACACACGATTATGTGGCAATCCATTATATGTTTGATGTTAGGATTGAACACCTAGGATTATCTTGCAATACATGCGAAGTATGCAATGGTTTGAGCCCGATTGTGCTCAGGATTTAAATATGGAAGTTGAATGTGCAAAAGTTGCTTCGTGGAGTCGTTGTTCTGCTCTCTCGCTTTCTGGTGCATGCAATAAGAAATTGATGGTTCCTGCATGTAACATTTTAGTTTCCTTTTTGTTCAAAACTCTTGTCAGTTCAATTGAAGGTTGCTTTAATGGAAATTTGATGAGGTGACTTGTTTTTATCAACATACTTATAAGCATTATTTTTGTTTTTCTTAAGTTGAGACCTATTTTTTTAATTTTTACTATGTTTTAGA
>NW_021251801.1:0-1246 GCF_002162155.2 Triticum dicoccoides
CTCGACATGTACATCATTTCATTCCATTGCATCATTTGCATTTGAGATCATCTTGATACCCAAAATGCTGTTAGAAGGAGGCTTCGTGAGTTAAATTGCAGATCCGTTAGTTCATCTTGCACTTTTGTCATTTTTGCTATATTTAATCCGTGCATGATATGCCTGTGCCCCTTTGGGATGTATTGTGAAGCATTTTGTCTTCTTTCCAGAGGTGCCACCCATGCATTTTTAGGATGTGTGTGTTGTCTTGTGCAAGCTTGCGAAGAGAGGTACCTGAGATTGCAGATTTCAGGGACTTAGTGATTTTCACTAAGTCTGGGATATTTTAGTTCATGATGCTATATGTCCAGCTTGTTTCCTAGTGATCCGTGCCTCTTTTGAGGATGATCAGTAAGGGAGTTTTGATATTTAAGTTATGCTCTATCCATCCATGTCTTTGTTGACATTTGTGGAGTGATCTAGGTTGACTCATTCGAGCTCAACTTTTGCTTCGTTGTTAATCTGGGCAGATCGTCAACTTGTTTGCGATTTCGCCGATGCTACCGTTAGTGTTCCATGCATGCTATGCCTTCGTTCTTGCCATGTGTAGCTAGCACTTTGTGCCTTCTTGCTGGTTATATGCTTTCCTTGCCAGGACTTGCACCGTAGTGAGTGCATCGAGCTCGTTTACATGCCTTCGTGAGTTAAATTTCAGCATGTCTCAGTTTTCACTAAGTCTGAAAACTGATTGTGTTCGAGCGATGTTCGTGAGCTCGGTAGAGTATTTTTTTGAACCCTTTTGGCCCCAGGTCACTTTGGGTGTTTTGTTAAGATTGTTGAGTAGCTCCATGCCATGTTCTTACTTGTCATGTTCAGGTTTTCTATCATGTTGTTTTGCTGCTCCGAAGAGAGCATCGTGATCTGAAATTTCAGACTAGTGTTAATTTCACTAAGTCTGAAATCTGTTTTGCATTTGCGTTTTAGCCATGCTTGTTTGAACCTCTTAATGGATGAATTTGCCTATGGCTCAGTGCTAGTGTTTTGTCAACCATCTTGTGTACTTCACTGCCATGTATTTTGTTTCCATGTTTGGTGGCTGTAGCATGTTCATTTCGTTGCATTTAGATGCCTACTTGCTGTAAATCGCAGACCGGTGTCATATCTTAAAACGCTTGCCATTTCTAAACCGTAGCCCCGATTCCTATGATCTTTATATCGTTTTCAAGCGATTTCATCCCCTCTATCCAGCGGCACACTTGGTTTTCCA
>NW_021251802.1:0-1086 GCF_002162155.2 Triticum dicoccoides
GGTGAGGCCCTGCATCGTATGCCTGGTTGATTTTTTTTCTCACAGAGCATAGGCCTAGGTGAGCGTGTGTCCCTTCCGAGTCAGCAGTTCTTTTTGAGGGGTTTCTCAGCCAGAAGGTGATTCTTTTTGCATGAGCCAGAGGGGACACCCAGAGGCCTTTTTCTGGTTGCACGGGAAGGATGGTACAAGCCAAGTAGGCCCAAGTTTACCGCAGGTGCTCAAAAATGCCACCGGAGCAGCGGCCCAACGCGGAAATTGCTCGTTCACAGTGAACGGAGGGAGTGGAAGTGATTAAGAGCAATCATACGGCAGAAAATGCTTAAATCTGAAGATCCAATGGCCCCAAATGCTAATAGCCTGAGAGGGCTGGAAAGATGCGCAGTTTTAATATATCTAAATGTATCTTTGTCAACCTACGAGTTTTGGTAGTCACTTGATCCGAAGTTTCATCATCAATATCATCAGCTTCCACTTCAATTGGTGTAGGCGCCACAGGAATAACTTCCTGTGCCCTGGTACACACTAGTTGAAGTGACGGTTCAATAACCTCATCAAGTCTCCACCATCCCCCACTCAATTCTTTCGAGAGAAACTTTTTCTCGAGAAAGGACCCGTTTCTAGAAACAATCACTTTTGCTTCCGGATCTGAAATAGAAGGTATACCCAACTGTTTCTGGGTGTCCTATGAAGATGTATTTATCCGCTTTGGGTTCGAAGTTATCTGGCTGAAACCTTTTCACATAAGCGTCGCAGCCCCAAACTTTTAAGAAACGACAGCTTAGGTTTCTCTAAACCATAGTTCATACGCTGTCATCTCAACGGAATTACGTGGTGCCCTATTTAAAATGAATGTGGTTGTCTCTAATGCTTGACCCATAAACGATAGTGGTAATTCAATAAGAGACATCATGGCATGCACCATATCCAATAGGATGCAGTTATGATGTTCGGACACACTATCACACTATGGTGTTCCAGGCGGTGTTAGTTGTGAAACGATTTCCACAATGTCTTAATTGTGTACCAAACTCGCAACTCAGATATTTATCTCTATGATCATATCATAGACATTTTATCCTCTTGTCA
>NW_021251803.1:0-1818 GCF_002162155.2 Triticum dicoccoides
GGAGGGATACTTAGTAGCCATTTCAGTCTTTTTACAGGTCAGTGCCTCAGTGACCTTATTTCGTATGGCAATGGGCATCCAATCTGCCCAGGTATGAGCCCACGATAGAGTTCCTGATGAATGAAAAAACTACAGCCTGAATGTATCTACATATTTGACAGATCTGAATAATTGGTTTTTATAGGTTTAAACAGATGGGACACACGCAAAATATAAACAATTTGGATGCTAAGACGGTCAACTTTCAATCTTCACTAGCTTCTCTCAAGGCTTCATTTATCCGTATGTGTGCTTGTATGTCCAAAATTATTTGAATCAAAAGAGAGGTATTAAGTGATTTCATACCGCACAATTAGTTGCCGTATGATGTTTTAATAAATTACTCCCTCCGTTTCAAAATAGATGACTCATCTTTGTACAAATTTGGGTCATCTATTTTGGAACGGAGGGAGTAGTTGACTGATATATTCCTAAACCTCAGTCGCCTCAGATTGCATTATTATCCTGAAATTGTGCAATATATTTAGTGCTATGATAGAGTATTATTGTTTCCCTCGGGTCTTCTATGAAGTTTGCATATTCTTTTCCAGCAGCCGATCTTCCCATTCAGACAATCTTTCTGCTTCCATCTTTGACAACAGGTCAATCAATTTGTTCTTTGCTTATCACTAAGGTACTAGTACTCCCTCTGTAAACTAATATAAGAGCGTTTAGATCATTAAAATAGTAATCTAAACGCTATTATATTAGTTTACGGAGGGAGTACTAATCACCACATATATTCCCAGATGTTTGCATACAAATTCGCTGTTCAACCAAGCCGTAGATACATATGGAAAATATGATGAACACTGCCATAAGAACACATATGTCCGTGCAATATATCTACCGCTTCCATGGGTATACTGATATGTCTGACAGCCATATCATATATAGTAACACAACCAAGATGCATGGTGAGAACACCTACAAATGAGTCTTCACAAGTCCTGTACAAAGTCTCTCCCAGCCCAACTCTCTAGAAGCACACTCCAAGCATCATGCCGCTGACCTGAAAAGGAGGCGGGGATAAAATTTTGAATTTTCCGCTGCTCCAAAATTATTTCCACTCATAGCAACCATACACAGATTGAAAAATGATTGGAACCATATAACCGAGAGATAATTACATATGTGAATCATCCACCCAACTTTGAAGTGAGGTGGGGATTCTCTCTTTATAAATACTTGCTTCTGAGATACATCTACATAAGCTTTCATATTACTGAACATAAAACTAAGGTTTTCACTCCAACTCTTGAATCAGCTAATTAACATGCTGATCGAACTATGGCAAACAATAAAAAATGAGATGATGATAAAAAATGAGATGATGATAAAAGATGCAGTATGATTCCATTTGGTCCATAGAAGTTTTAATGGGAAAAGAAATTTCAGTACAAAGGATATTACTTGGTCCATTCAGAAATCTGTACTAAAGGAACATGAAGGTACTCATTATACAAAGAGATTTCACTCAGGTAAGGCGGTAAACCAGATCACACTCACTCAGATCCTAATTTTTAGTCAAACCAATCATAACCTATCATTTACCAGCACCCAATTACAAGAACCACCAACAAAGAAAAGATTATTCAAGTTTTTCTCAAAGCAGAGGAAGTATGTCATTCTGCTACCGCTTAACACAACAGCATTCTCATCCATAAAAGGCACAGGCATATGCAAGAACAGGGAAATAAACTGGCTGCAAGGTAGTTGAATCTAAATGGCAAGGACAAAAGGCAAAAGAGAATCCAGCCCAAGCGGGGTGGGGGGGGG
>NW_021251804.1:0-1309 GCF_002162155.2 Triticum dicoccoides
ATATGGTGCGATCTATGATATCTCTTTACCACTATCGTTTTGGGGTTATGCATTAGAGACAACTGCATTCACGTTTTAAAATAGGGCACCATCTAAATCCGTTGAGACGACACTGTATGAACTATGGTTTAGCAGTAAACCTAACCTGTTGTTTCTTAAAGTTTGGGGCTGCGATGCTTATGTGAAAAAGGTTTCATCCTGATAAGCTCGAACCCAAATCGGAGAAGTGCGTCTTCATACCCAAAGGAAATTGTTGGGTACACCTTCTATCACAGATCCGAAGGCAAGACATTCGTTGCTAAAATGGATCCTTTCCAGAGAAGGAGTTTCTCTCGAAAGAAGTGAGTGGGAGGAGAGTAGAACTTGATGAGGTAATTATACCTTCTCCCTTATTGGAAAGTAGTTCATCACAGAAATCAGTTCCAGTGATTCCTACACCAATAAGTGAGGAAGTTAATGATGATGATCACCAAACTTCAGATCAAGTTACTACCAAACCTCGTAGGTCTTCCAGAGTAAGATCCGCACCAGAGTGGTACGGTAATCATGTTCTGGAAGTCATGTTACTAGACCATGATGAACCTACGAACTATGAGGAAGCAATGATGAGCCCAGATTCCACGAAATGGCTTGAGGCCATGAAATCTGAGATATGATACATGTATGAGAACAAAGTGTAGACTTTGATTGACTTGCCCGATGATCGGTGAGTCATTAAGAATAAATGGATCTTCAAGAGGAAGACGGACGTTGATAGTAGTGTTACTATCTACAAAGCTAGACTTGTCGAAAAAGGTTTTTGACAAAGTTCAAGGTGTTGAATACGATGATATTTTCTTACTCGTATCGATGCTTAAAAGTCTGTCCGAATCATGTTAGCAATTGCCGCATTTTATGATTATGAAATTTGGCAGATGGATGTCAAAACTGCATTCCTGAATGGATTTCTGGAAGAAGAGTTGTATATGATGCAACCGGAAGGTTTTGTCGATCCAAAGGGAGCTAACAAAGTGTGCAAGCTCCAGCGATCCATTTATGGACTGGTGCAAGAATCTCGGAGTTGGAATATACACTTTGATAAGTTGATCAAAGCATATAGTTATTGTACAGACTTACAGTGAAGCCTGTATTTACAAGAAAGTGAGTGGGAGCACTACAACATTTCTGATAAGTATATGTGAATGACATATTGTTGATCGGAAATAATGTAGAATTATTCTGCAAAGCATGAAAGGATACTTGAATAAAAGTTTTTCAAAGAAAGACCTTGGTGAAGCTGCTTACACATTGAGCATCAAGATCTATATAG
>NW_021251805.1:0-1426 GCF_002162155.2 Triticum dicoccoides
GTGGAAGTCGACTTTGACGATCCGACTACGAACGTGCGAGGACGTCGCGCCTTAGCAATCGCTAAACCAACTCCGAGAGGTTATTGACCACGCCGGAGCACGATCAACCTGACCACGAGGGTCTGTTTCCTGCAAGCAAACGAAGAACAAGCAAGAAACTAAGATTGCAATCTGGATATTGCGAATATAAGATGAAAGCTTTATTGATCAAGGTGGGGTTCTGTGACGCCTTTGTCTGGTCGTTGAACACAAATGAAGTACGCGAAGTTGCAGCTATGGCGAACTTTTAATCTAAACAAAACCCAAAGTCTAAACGATGCCCTAAGGGCTGTATATATGGAGGAAGAGGGGGGAATTTCGTGGCCCTTGGTGGAGGGGTCCGAAATCAACCCTATCTCTTGTTTCCCCACACATACGGACTCTAAAAATAGCCTATACTTATGTATTTCGAAATTACATGGGCCTGGCCCAATAATAAGGTGATGCAGCACCTAAAATAGCCTCGGGACGAAATTTATGAAGTGGCATCTTGTATATTTTGTCCAAGGCTTCATGCACCCATTATGGTGGCTTCGAAGTCCTGAAATCATCACTTGTAACTCCGTTCTTGTTCCCCTTGCGCATGCCATCATCTCCATGCTTGTTCTTGCTCCAATGTTCATCCTTCTCCAAGCTAGGCCCTTCATTTGTAAGCAAAACAAATGTATCCAATTTAGGCAGCATCATATTCTCATGAACATTAGAATCATTACCAAGAAACGAAAGTACCTGGTAATTTAGTTGGCGTGCACGAGCTCAAGTAATTGGTCCAGTATGTATAGCAGCAGGGGCTGTGGGTGTAACAATTGTATTGATGTCCTCATCATCCTCCCCTTCTTGAAATGAAGTCGTCCTCGACGGAAGTTCATCTTCCTCACCCAAATAAGGCTTCAAATCTGCAATGTCCTCATCAGACTAACCCCAAAATCTGCAGGCAGCTCAAGTTTATATGCATTATCATTTATTTTCTCTAACACCTTAAAGGGACCATCAGCACGTGGCATTAGCTTTGATTTGCGCAAATCAGGAAATCTATCCTTACGCAAATGTAACCAAACAAGATCTCCAGGTGCAAACACAACATGTTTTCTACCCTTATCTCCAGCAAGTTTATATTTAGCATTCATACGCTCAATGTTTTCCTTAGTTAACTCATGCATTTTTAAAATCAATTCAGCACGTTGTTTAGCATCAAAATTAACCTTCTCCGAAGATGGAAGAGGCAACAAATCAATAGGTGCACGAGGTAGGAAACCATACACAACTTCAAAAGGGCACATCTTAGTAGTAGAATGCAATGAACGATTATAAGCAAATTCAATATGAGGCAAGCATTCCTCCCACATTTTCTTATTATTCTTCAAAACAGCCCTAAGCATAGTAGACA
>NW_021251806.1:0-577 GCF_002162155.2 Triticum dicoccoides
GAGCTCCAAGAAGATCTCTCTTATCGTGAGCACCCAGTTGCTATTCTTGAAGAGACTGAACGCAAGACTCGCAACAAGTCAATTAAATTTCTCAAAGTCAAGTGGTCACACCATTCCGACCGTGAAGCTACCTGGGAACGCGAGGATCACCTCCGTTCTGAATACCCGGAGTTCTTTCAGTCCTAGATCTCGGGACGAGATCTTTTCGTAGTGGTGGAGTGTTGTAACGCCCCAGATATACTTTCCATATTTGTATCCAACTCTTGCCGTCTCCGGCGCTAAGTTATATTTATTTCTCGGGTTCGGGTCTTTGTCTCCGTGTGTTGTTTTTCTTTTTCGTGCATCTCTTATCAGGCCATCTCGTGCATTGCATTTGCCTACATGTTCATCTCATGCATTCGAGCATTTTCCCCGTTGTCCGTTTTGCATTCCGGCGCTTCGTTCTCCTCCGGTGGTCATTTCTAGTCTTCTTTGGTGTGTGGGGTTTAAACATTTCCGGATTGGACCGAGACTTGTCATGCGGCCTTGGTTTGCTACCGGTAGACCGCCTGTCAAGTTTCGGGTCATTTGGACTTCA
>NW_021251807.1:0-396 GCF_002162155.2 Triticum dicoccoides
CACTCCTACGGTATCTGGGAGTTTCACAATCTCATGGTCTAAGGAAATGATACTTGACATTCGGAAAAGCTACAGCAAACGAACTACACGACCTTTGAGCTATGCTTAGGATTGGGTCTTGTCCATCACATCATTCTCCTAATGATGTGATCCCGTTATCAATGACACCCAATGTCCATAGTCAGGAAACCATGACTATCTTTTGATCAACGAGCTAGTCAACTAGAGGCTCACTAGGGACGTGTTGTGGTCTATGTATTCACACATGTATTACGATTTCCGGATAACACAATTATAGCATGAACAATAGACAATTATCATGAACAAAGAAATATAATAATTACCATTTTATTATTGCCTCTAGGGCATATTTCCAACACCTATGTACCCCCAAAC
>NW_021251808.1:0-1309 GCF_002162155.2 Triticum dicoccoides
AAAAAAATATAAAGTTGCTAGTAAATGAATATAAAACATCCAAAGTTGATAATATAACAGCATGAAACAATAAAAAATCATAGATACATTCAAGACGTATAAGCGTGCCCTAGGGTGGCGTGCCCCCTGAGCTTGTGGGCCCCCTAGGCACCTTCTGGCTCCCCCTTGAAGCTTCCTGGGTCTCTTTCTGTCGGTTGAGAACGACACCTATGGGATCACAGAATCCCTACTACGGTTAGCGGGGCACGGGGTCATGAGAAGAGCGGATCTAACAGGTAGCACACGGTTCGTTTATCCAGGTTCGGGCCGCGAGGATGCGTAAAACCCTACTCCTGCTTTGGTGGATTGTATATTTGTGTTCTTGAGCTAGCTATGGGGCGTGAGGAGCTCCAAAAAGCCGAATCCTCCTTCTGGTCGCCTCGGGCCTCCTTTTATAGAAAAAGGGGTTGCCACAGTGGCACACAGGAGGTGGAAAGGGTACAGCGATGCGAGGTTATCCCTCGCATTACATGACAAGGTGCATTTAATGCGTCTTGCTTAGGTGTCCTTACTTTATCGGGGACGGGGGGAGAGATCTGTCTCGTCCGTCGCCGCTCCTTCTTGTGTCGACACGCGCCCTGGCCAGCGACGCCTGCGATGCCACGTAGGTAGGCAGGCAGGTGAAGTGGCGCGGTGGTGGGTCTTCATGAAGATCTGCATGCCGCCACGCAGGTGCCTGCCCAGCTGGTTGGGTCGGCAGCTGCATGCATGCGGTGGTGGAGGTTTAGTCGGCGTGGGCCTGATGGTGGCCCTGCGGGTGTCCTCGGTAAGGGCCTTGCCGGGGCCCCGGCAAGGGCCTTGCCGGGGCGCCCGCTGTCATCCCCGGCGAGGCGCTTGCCGGGGGCCTTGTGGTCTTCCTCGGCTGGGATCCCGCCAAGGGTTGTCGTCTCCTTAGTGCGTATCTGATCTTGAATGTCTTCACAAAGATCTGCATGCCGCCACGGGGGTGTCTCCTGAATCCTTGCCCTTTGGGGGCAGTGGACTCAAGGGTGATTTGCTCCGTAGGCGCGGGACGAGTCGCCGCGGCAAGGGTCTTGCCAGGGCTGCTAGAACTGTCTCCTGGCAAGGATCTTGCCGGGGGAGTCTGCCTCGTCCCCTTTGCTCTTTGTGGTCTTGGCCTTGGCGTCGTAGTTCTCTTGAGCTTCGGTCTTACCCTGGCTCACCTCCCTTGTCTTGCTTGGTGTGGCGGTGCCCGTGGCTCAGACTGCCCGTGCACAGTTATAGGGGTACAAAAAGTGTACCCCTCTTTTTGTACACCGACAGTTTCCTT
>NW_021251809.1:0-404 GCF_002162155.2 Triticum dicoccoides
TCGCTTGTAATAATTTCCAGAGATAAAATTTTAAGCAATTTCTTCTGTCGGTTGTAGGCACAAAGAATGTGATTTTATTTGTTGCTCGTACTATGTTTCAACAGTTGAAACTTAGCCTATTTTTTAAAAGTTGTCACAATGTATTTAAAATGGATCTTATTTGAAAGAGTTGGTCACGAGAAACACGAACATCAAAACATAACATAATTTGAATTATTTGATTAAAGGTATAGAAGCTTGAATATCGAAAACAAAAATAGAAAGCCCGCGCGGGGAATTGCCTGCTACAAATCCTCTTCATGGTCCCTTAGGGCATCTCCAGCCGTTCGGCCCCCAGGGCGACTAAATTGGGCATCCTGGGGGCGTGCCGGCGCTAGTTCGGCCCCCGGGGGCGATCTAACTCC
>NW_021251810.1:0-894 GCF_002162155.2 Triticum dicoccoides
TATGCTTAAGAAATGACATATTTTAGGTCCTAAATGACTTCATATGCTTAGCTAGCTCCAAAATGACATAATAACCTTACTTAGCTCCAAAATGACCTATTTAACCTAGGCTAGCTCTAAAATGACCTATACTTAGTATTTTTTCCTCCAAAATGACTCAATATGCTTAGCTAGCTCAAAACTTACATAATAAGCTTAATTAGCTCCAAAAATGACATATTTAACCTAGGATAGCTCTAAAATGACCTATACTTAGCATTTTTTCCTCCAAAATGACTTAATATGCTTAGCTAGCTTAAAAATGACATATTTAACCTAGGATAGCTCTAAAATGACCTATACTTAGCATCCTTTCCTCCAAAATGACTTAATATGCTTAGCTAGCTCTAAAATGATAGAATATGCTTAAGAAATGATATATTTTAGGTCCTAAATGACTTCATATGCTTAGCTAACTCCAAAATGACATAATAACCTTACTTAGCTCCAAAATGACCTATTTAACCTAGGCTAGCTCTAAAATGACCTATACTTAACATTGTTTTCCTCCAAAATGACTCAATATGCTTAGCTAGCTCAAAACTTACATAATTAGCTTAATTAGCTCCAAAATGACATATTTAACCTAGGATAGCTCTAAAATGACCTATACTTAGCATTTTTCCTCCAAAATGACTTAATATGCTTCGCTAGCTTAAAATGACATATTTAACCTAGGATAGCTCTAAAATGACCTATACTTAGCATCATTTCCTCCAAAATGACTAAATATGCTTAGCTAGCTCTAAAATGATATAATATGCTTAAGAAATGACATATTTTAGGTCCTAAATGACTTCATATGCTTAGCTAGCTCCAAAATGACATAATAACCTTACTTAGCTCCAAAATGAC
>NW_021251811.1:0-1698 GCF_002162155.2 Triticum dicoccoides
ATTCACGTTAAATAGGGCACCATCAAAATCCGTTGAGACGACGCCTTATGAACTATGGTTTGGCAAGAAACCAAAGTTGTCGTTTCTTAAAGTTTGGGGCTGTGATGCTTATGTGAAAAAGCTTCAACCTGATAAGCTCGAACCCAAATCGGAGAAATGTGTCTTCGTAGGATATCCAAAGGAAACTATTGGATACACCTTCTATCACAGATCCGAAGGCAAGACATTTGTTGCTAAGAATGGATCCTTTCTCGAGAAGGAGTTTCTCTCGAAAGAAGTGAGTGGGAGGAAAGTAGAACTTGACGAGGTAACTGTACCTGCTCCCTTATTGGAAAGTAGTACATCACAGAAAACTGTTTCAGTGACACCTACACCAATTGGTGAGGAAGCTAATGATGATGATCATGAAACTTTAGATCAAGATACTACTGAACCTCGTAGATCAACCAGAGTGAGATCCGCACCAGAGTGGTACGGTAATCCTATTCTGGAAGTCATGCTACTAGATCATGATGAACCTACAAACTATGAAGAAGCGATGGTGAGCCCAGATTCCGCAAAATGGCTTGAAGCCATGAAATCTGAGATGGGATCCATGTATGAGAACAACGTATGGACTTTGGTTGACTTGCCCGCTGATCGGCAAGCAATTGAGAATAAATGGATCTTCAAGAAGAAGACTGATGCTGACGATAATGTTACTGTCTACAAAGCTCGACTTGTCGCAAAAGGTTTTCGACAAGTTCAAGGGTTTGACTACGATGAGACCTTCTCACCTGTAGCGATGCTTAAGTCTGTCCGAATCATGTTAGCAATTGCCGCATTTTAAGATTATGAAATTTGGCAGATGGATGTCAAAATTGCATTCCTGAATGGATTTCTGGAAGAAGAGTTGTATATGATGCAACCAGAAGGTTTTGTCGATCCAAAGGGAGCTAACAGAGTGTGCAAGCTCCAGCGATCCATTTCTGGACTGGTGCAAGCCTCTCGGAGTTGGAATAAACGCTTTGATAGTGTGATCAAAGAATTTGGTTTTATACAGACTTTTGGAGAAGCCTGTATTTACAAGAAAGTGAGTGGGAGCTCTGTAGCATTTCTGATATTATATGTGGATGACATATTACTGATTGGAAATGATATAGAATTTCTGGATAGCATAAAGGGATACTTGAATAAGAGTTTTTCAATGAAAGACCTCGGTGAAGCTGCTTACATATTAGGCATAAAGATTTATAGAGATAGATCAAAACGCCTAATTTCACAAAGCACATACCTTGACAAGATTTTGAAAAAGTTCAAAATGGATCAAGCAAAGAAAGGGTTCTTGCCTGTGTTACAAGGTGTGAAGTTGAGTAAGACTCAATGCCCGACCACTACAGAAGATAGAGAGAAAATGAAAGATGTTCCCTATGCTTCAGCCATAGGCTCTATCATGTATGCAATGCTGTGTACCAGACCTGATGTGTGCCTTGCTATAAGTTTAGCAGGGAGGTACCAAAGTAATCCAGGAGTGGATCACTGGACAGCGGTCAAGAACATCCTGAAGTACCTGAGAAGGACTAAGGATATGTTTCTCGTATATGGAGGTGACAAAGAGCTCATCGTAAACGGTTACGTTGATGCAAGCTTTGACACTGATCCGGACGATTCGAAATCGCAAACCGGATACGTGTTTACATTAAACGGTGGAGCTGTCAG
>NW_021251812.1:0-403 GCF_002162155.2 Triticum dicoccoides
TGAATTCAAATTCTTTTCACCACAAAACCCTGGAGAGAAGATGACATGACTTCTTCCATTTATTTAAATGACAAGGGGTGTTGAAAATATTTGAATTTCATTTGGAAAATATTTCCAACCCAGAAACTTTATGCAACCCAATGATTTTCACGAGCGAAGATAAAATGACTTCTTCAAAACATATGAAATATGAGTTGGGAGTTTCAAAGAATTAAATTCAAAGTTCTTTGAATTTATTTTCAATTTGGAGTTATTTGAGTTTTATTCAAATTATTTTTCTCCAAAAATAAAATATATGGAAAATAGGGTAACATGATTCCCTACATCAGAAAAATTGGAGAGAAATATATTTGAATTAATTTTGGTATTTTTAAAATGATTTTTATTGGACTTTATCAGACCA
>NW_021251813.1:0-2393 GCF_002162155.2 Triticum dicoccoides
TGTCACATCCCTAGCTTCTGGCATTGCTCTAGGTTAGCTTCATGTGTGCATCATGTCTATATTTTTGAAACTTGAATTGAGGAATATTGGAAGCCTCAAAACCCTAAATAAAAGAGGGGCAAAAACCCTTAAAATCTCATTCATTGTTCCAAAAGGCTCTTCTTAAATGTTTGATAATTTTTGGTAAGGGTTCTGGTCCCAACCAAAATATTGAACATTTCTAAGGATTTATTTTTGGGACTTTGAATTTAAATCATTAGCTATTTGAATTTGAATTATATTCATATAATTAGAATATAATTTCAAATACCCCTGATATATTTTATAAGCTTTTGGAAAAGTCCATTTAGCAATATAAAATATTCAGAGGAGTTTTTGGCATTGTTTGAATTATTTTTAATTCAAAACAGTGGCAAAAGAATTAAATAAAAGAAAACAGAAGAAAAAGATAAAAAGAACAGAAACTTACCTGGCCTCACCCGTGCAGCCCACCAGAGCCGGCCCAGCTCCTGTGCTGCTCCAGCACTGTGCGGCCCAGCCCACCGCAGTCGCCACCGTCTTCAACCTCCTGCCAGTAGGCAGGAGGGCGTGTGCCCGACGCGCGCGCGCACGCGCCGGCCACCTCATGCTCGCCGCTTGCTCCTGGACGTCGCTAGGTGCGCCACGCCACCCCCTCGGACCCCTCTCACTCTTCCTCGAGGCCCCGCCCCTCTGCTCCCTCTCTCTCGCCCGAACCCGAACGGAGCCGCCGCCACCGACGAGAGCCACCGTGGCTACCGGCCACCCCACGCCTCACCGACGCCCCAGGGAGCTCCGCCCCGACCCCCTCTTCCTCCCCACCGATCCACGGCCCTCCGGAAGCCCTGCAGCGTTGCCCTCAAGCTCGCCCCCAACCTTCGGCCGCCGGCGAATTTTCGAGGATTCGCGAGCTCCGGTGCCTCCCCGAGCTCGCCGAGGCCACCGCTGCACCCACTGTGAGCTCCTGCTCCCAACCCCTCTCTCCCCACCGTCGAATCCCTCCTCTATCCCCCCTGGCCACCGCGGCGGAAGCTCACCGCCGTCACGCCTGTCGCCGCCGTCGTTGCAGGTCACCGAACTCGCGTCCGAGCACGACCTCGAGCTCGTGGATCCCCCAGGAGCCCGCCCAGCCTCTCAGCTCGCTCGCTCGCCAAGCGTAGCCCCGTGCCCGTGCTGGCCCGAACTCCGGTCGCCGCCGCGGGCCCCGTTCCGGTGAGCTCGGGCCACCTCAGCCCCTGCCGTTTGCACAGATGGATGCGGGCGACTCCCAGCTACGCGTAGAGCCCCTCAGTCGCCGATTTGGTCGCCGAAGGAGCGTTTCCGACGCCCTCCGCCGTTGCTGGCGTCGCCGGCGACAAGCCGCAGGTCAACTCCGGCGGGTTTGACCCGGGGTTTGACCCCCCCTGACGTGTGGGCCCAGGCGCCTGCTAGATTAGTGTTAGATTAGTTAGCGCTAATTAACCTAGCTAATTAGGTAGGCCACTGACATGCGGGCCCCGCCCGGCTAACTAAGTTAGTTAGGGCTAACTAACCTGGTTAGTTGACTGGGTCACTGACCAGTGGACCCCACTGGTCAGGTTTGACCTGAATCTGCCCCGTTGACCTGATGACGTCAAGGTGATGTCATGCTGACGCATTAAATGATTTTCTGGATTTAAAATAAATCAGAAAATCCAGAAAATTATATAAACTTCAATAAATCATAGAAAATTAACCGTAACTCCAAATTAAATAAATTATATATGAAAAATTATCAGAAAAATTCAAGGAATCCATCTGTACCATTTTCATGCATGTTAGAACAACTTATCACTACTGTTTAGGACAAATGAATTAAATGGCATTTGAATAATCACATATGGAGTTTGAATTTGAATCTTGGATTCAAACCAACTTCATTTAATCTGGTTTTAGATGCATTAGCCCAAAACACATTCATTTTGCCATGTCATGATCATGCATCATATTGTGCATTGCATTGATTGTGTTCCTTTCTATGTTGCCGGTATTTGTCCCCTCTCGATAGACGTGATACCGATGATGTGATCGTTGACACTGATGAAGACTCAATGTTATCTTCAGAAGTGCCAGGCAAGCAAAACCCCCTTGTTCATTCCGATACAATCCTACTCTCTCGCTCCTGCTCTCTTTTAATGCATTAGGACAACACCGATTCATCTGTTACTTGCTGCGGTAGCTGAACCCCTTTATCCTCTGCATGACCTGTCATTGCCACAGTAAATAGATGAAACCCACTAGCATGAGTAGGAGTTGTTTGAGCCCTGTTGTGCCTACTCATTCATGTTTGTTTGTCATGCCTGCTACTGCTTAGAGTTGAGTCAGGTCTGATTCATCGGGGATGAATCAGAGGCGTG
>NW_021251814.1:0-1387 GCF_002162155.2 Triticum dicoccoides
ATTTTAGAAACGGGAGACAACCGATGATATTTTTGGACTGTAGGATGATTCTTTTGTTGAACCTAGATCCGTTGCAAGGGCTCTAGGAATGATGTGTTCTCTGTTGCATATAGTTTCAATAATTATATTTATTAGAGGGGGGAGGGGGGGGGGGCTTCTGAAACATATGTATTTGTAGTTAACTTGCATTGATCAATTTTACAAGTAGGTGCACTGCATTTGTATGAGATTTAACTTTTTTATTGTATTGCAAAAAATGGATCATGATGTTTTCTTTTTCTGAATTATAAACGGTGGGCTAGAGTCCCACCTGGATTGATTGTTCTGGAATATCTGATAATTAGATAAATGGCCACCATCTCAACGTTATTTCCAGTTTTCGAATTATTGTTTGAAAAGAGGATCATTTGGGGCACAACCGCATTTCAGGCGCTTAGCAAGATGGATATCATGACATCGTACCATTAAATAATTAGATGGGGATACATACATGTCATACAATAGCCACATGAGTACATCAACATCATACACGAGGCATCTGTCTACGGATGAAAAACATGAAAAGCACAACGACTTCCATCCTGCTATCCCAGGCTACCGACCAGGAACCTATCCCAATACTGATGAAGTAGAAGGAACAACTCCAATACAAGTAAACATCGCTCTCACGTCAAGTCACCGGAAACCTGTACCTGCAACTGTTGTTGTAGTATCTATGAGCCTTGAGGACTCAGCAATCCCATAACCATGGGTATCAAGACTAGCAAAGCTTAATGGGTATAGAAAGAATAAGTGGTGAGGTTGCAGCAACGGCTAAGCATTGTATGGTGGCTAACTTACGATTTATAGTGATAGATGAGAAGCTACGGAAACAGTCGTGAACTAGTAATGATCACTAAGTGATCCTGAACTACCTACGAGTCAAGCATAACCCCACCCTGTTCTCTTCCCGAACTTACTCGAAAAGAGACGATAACGGTTACTCACGTGGTTTGTGTATTTTATTTCGGATCCTCTGACAACTTTTCTACAACCGGATATTAACGATTTCCAATCTGCCACATAACCACGGGCACGACTTCCGAAAGATCATAAGCCTACAGGGTGTCCCAACTCAGCCCATCACAAGCTCTCACGATCTGCGAAGGTAAAACCTCCATCTTAGGGAAGACCCGAGCGTCCTCAGAATCACGGTGCACAATTTCTCTAAAGAAATGAAAACTAGCCCAAGGAGATCTCCCGGTGAGTCAGACCCGTGTCCAGAGCCGCACGCCCTCTATCTACAGATTCATCCACTGGTGGAAAAAGGGCCTTTGGTCGCGGTTCGCAACTGCCATTAGTCGCGGTTGCGCAACCGCGACCGAACGGGCGCGACTAAAGCCCCCCC
>NW_021251815.1:0-845 GCF_002162155.2 Triticum dicoccoides
TATAGTGACCCCACACTATTAAGAGAGGATCAAAGGTGTTGGGGAACGTTGCATGGAAAACAAAAAAGTTTCTACGCACACGTGAGATCTATCCATGGAGATGCATAGCTACGAGAGGGGGGGAGAGCATCTACATACCCTTGTAGATCGCTAAGCGGAAGCGTTTATCACGTGGTTGATGTAGTCATACTCTTCGCGATCCGATCACGATCCAACCGATCTAGTGTCGAACGGACGACACCTCCGAGTTTAGCACACGTGCGGCTTGATGACGTCTCCTCCTTCTTGATCCAGCAAGCGGGAGAGGATAAGTAGATGGGATCGCAACCAACACGATAGCGTGGTGGTGATGGTGGTGGTGGAGCACCGACATCACTTCGCTAAGCGTCGCCGGGACGAGGCGGTGGAAGTACAGAGTAAAGGGAGAGAGAGGGGCACCAAGGGCTTGGTGTATCCTCTTGGGGTGCCCCTCCCCTCTATATATAGGTGGAGGGGCGTGGGAAACAGCCCCTCCAAGCTCTAGGGTGCAGCTAGGGGGGAGAGGACTTGGACTCCAAGTCCAATCCTATTCCTACTAGGACTCCTTCCTTTTTTTGCCTTCCCTAGCCACATGGGCTTTTGAGGACTTGGTGCGCCTAGCCCAATAAGGCCAGGGAGCCTCCCCGTAGCCCTTGGGTCATGGTGAACCCACTTGTGGACTTCTAGACCCCTCCGGAATCCTCCGAAACCTTCTGGAAGCTTCCTGGTACAATACCGAAAAAACTTCACTTTTTTCTGAAACCCAAAATATGACTTCCCATATATAAATCTTTATCCCTCGACCATTCCGAGACTCCTCGTGACAT
>NW_021251816.1:0-625 GCF_002162155.2 Triticum dicoccoides
CCCCCCCCCTCCCAATCAGATTTTTTTTATTTTTTTCAATTTTATTGTTCATCCGGGTTCACCCAAGGTAAGAAACTCCATGTCCCAAACAGGGTAGCTACTTATATTGGACCAAACAGGGTAGCTTCTTACACCTAGTCCAAGATTACTTTTCTGAAGTCTTGTTTCTGTTGCTATTACTTCTCATGATCAACATGATCTCCCTCATTATACAGAAAAACTTGACCGGTCTCATGTTAGCTATAGACTGCACATCATTTGTGAAATGTGCTTCATGCTTAGAGAACTTGCAATTACTTGGAGATGGTTGTGGTTAAGGTACTAGCTAAGACTGATTATAAAGAGTAGCTGATATAATCATAGAGTTATATCTGTATTTTAAAACCTTTACAGGTCCGAGCCAGGGTGATGCAATGTCACCATTGCTATTTAATTTGGCTATTGATGTCCTAGTTGTTATTTTAAAATAGGCAAGAGATAATGATGTAGTGAAAGGAGTGCTTGGAAGTAATGATAACAAAGAGTAAACATGTTACAATACGCTGATGACACTGCTTTTTTGTTTGCAAGATGATTTTGCTAGTGCAACAAATTTAAAGTTCATTTTGTGTGCTTTTGAACAAAT
>NW_021251817.1:0-1124 GCF_002162155.2 Triticum dicoccoides
TCATGTCCGTGATCACATCCGGGACTCCGAACAACCTTCAGTACATCAAAATGCATAAACTCATAATATAACTGTCATCGTAACCTTAAGCGTGCGGACCTTACGGGTTCGAGAACGATGTAGACATGACCGAGACATGTCTCCGGTCAATAACCAATAGCGGGACCTGGATGCCCATATTGGCTCCTACATATTCTACGAAGATCTTTATCGGTCAGACCGCATAACAACATACGTCGTTCCCTTTGTCATCGGTATGTTACTTGCCCAAGATTCGATCGTCGGTATCCAATACCTAGTTCAATCTTGTTACCGGCAAGTCTCTTTACTCGTTCTGTAATGCATCATGCCGCAACTAACTCATTGGTTGCAATGCTTGAAAGGCTTAAGTGATGTGCATTACCGAGAGGGCCCAGAGATACCTCTCCGACAATCGGAGTGACAAATCCTAATCTCGAAATACGCCAACCCAACATGTACCTTTGGAGACACCTGTAGAGCTCCTTTTTAATCACCCAGTTACATTGTGATGTTTGGTAGAACACAAAGTGTTCCTCCGGCAAACGGGAGTTGCATAATCTCATAGCCACAGGAACATGTATAAGTCATGAAGAAAGCAATAGCAACGTACTAAATGATCGGGTGCTAAGCTAATGGAATGGGTCATGTCAATCAGATCATTCATCTAATGATGTGATCCCGTTAATCAAATAACAACTCTTTTGTCCATGGTTAGGAAACATAACCATCTTTGATTAACGAGCTAGTCAAGTAGAGGCATACTAGTGACACTCTGTTTGTCTATGTATTCACACATGTATTATGTTTCCGGTTAATACAATTCTAGCATGAATAATAAACATTTATCATGATATAAGGAAATAAATAATAACTTTATTATTGCCTCTAGGGCATATTTCCTTCAACCTTATGTTGTCATGGAAAATAGATATACATTTTGTTTGAACATGGCAAACGTAATTCATTGAACATGGCAAATATAGTACGTTGAACATGACAAACGCAGTACGCTATGCATGGCAAATGCAGTACACTAGACATGGCAAATGCAGTACACTAGACATGGCAAATGTAGTACATTTTCAACGTGACATCGTCATTTT
>NW_021251818.1:0-7103 GCF_002162155.2 Triticum dicoccoides
GCATCCCTTAAAGTCCGCTATAGCAGGACATGGAGTATGTGAGCTGCTACATAGTAAAATTGAAAAGAAAAATACTAAGAAGATTCAAAACAATCTGAATTTTTTTGGCAACAAACATTGTTAAGTGTTTCATATGCATTCCAACTTTCATGGTGGAATAACATTTGTCGAGGTCTCGGCAAAAAAATCATTCTAATTTTTGTTTTGTTTTTGGAAGAATTTTGGAGCATTAGTTTTTTTTTGAGACCTGCATGAAAGCCATTTTCTCACATAATATTGAACGCATGTGAAAAAAACACCAATGTTTGTTGGCAAAGAATTTTTTTTTTGAATTTTTTAGATATTTTTTGGATTTTATTGTAGCAAAGGGTGCATGTGAGCTTGGGCTCACAAGAGCACTTTCAGCTATAGTGAAGCTATGTCGCACTATATCGAATGATTGTACCCTGATTTCATTTAACAAGACATTGCTCGGAATGTTCTAGTGTGTTGTTAGCCATGCTGTAGTGCACTATTTTTTCCGGTGATTAATCACAACATGGATCACGACACATGCTAATAAATGATTATATACGCCGACAAGCTCAACTGCTCAATGTATTATTGTGGCGCAAGTTGCAGTATCAAATGACTTGCACTCATGTTGCTTCCTCCATTTTGCTGTCCCAACCTAATTAATCAGCTGCAACCATTCTTTAATTTCCATGCAAGGACAAGGATGGGTCTGGTCTCATTACAACGACGTCTCTCCCTACGTTCACCCTCTATATAATTGTTATTTACAAAAAAAATGACTTGTTTACTTTCATGCATTTTAGAAAGAGAAGAAAATTAAGCATTTCAACTCTGAACTTTGACCGGAGTGTTCAGTGTGTTCAGAATGTTACAAAAGAACTCATCAAAGATTAGTAATGTTTTTCATAAAAGGTTCAGCAAGCTCAAGACCTGTTGTTGCCTGAAAATGTAAAACATAATAAATATGACAAATTTTCTCAAGAAACTGTAGCAAAAAAGAGTCAATGGTTAGATCAAACTAGATCAAACTCTTCATCAAGGGGTTCGACTATCATGACCTTGCTAGGTCCTTTAATTAACCATAATCCAAAAATCACAAATGTCGTTGATACACATGGTCTATTTTTGGAGCTAATATATCACATCAAATAGAATATTGTAGCCATTGCATCATACATGACAACAGGTTTGTCATGATAATGTGTGCACGCTTAACTGCTCAATTATTGCAGTTGTTTTTTATGCTCAATATACGAGTTGCATTTTCAAACTACTTGCACTCCTCATTGACCTCACTTTCAAGCCAAACTAATTAATACATTTGGAGCCAAACTTTCCATGTCAAGAAAGTGCGGATTTGGCCTCATCGCGTCAATGTCTCGTCATACGTCGCTACTCTATTATATTATCACATATGATAATTTTAATTGTTTATTGACACACATTTAAAACAAATAAAATACATATGGCAACTCTAATAATCTTTTATGACGTGTTCAATGTTAAAATTTCAAAGAAAACTCATCCAAGACCAGTTTTTATCATAAACGGTTCAACATGCACAAGACTATCAAGTAACAAGTACGGACTTGGAGTTTCCGCTCGCGGGTGCACATGCACCAGTATGAACAACGAAATGAAAAATAGGAAAAAAACAAATATTCTGAAACATATTTTAGCTAAACACTGAGGAGTATATCACATGCATGCAAAATTTCATGATGGAGCGATAGTTGTGGAGGTTTAAATAAAAAGCAGAATCAATGTACTGAACTTATTTTTTATTTTTCAATTCAACTTTTCATACCATGTGCATGTGAGGATGGGACTAGAAACACACTTTTGGCAAGTAGCTAGCGCTCCTGATTATGTGTACACGCTTAACTGTTCAACATATTGAGGTTGATGTGTACGTATAGTATGCAAGTTGCATTATCAAATGACTTGCACTCCTGATTGATCCTATTTTTAACACAAACTAATTAATGCAGCTGTAACCACGATTTTCATCTTCAGACGTGGTGTGTCATAGACTTGCTAGGTTCTTCAATCAATCATCATTCACAAATCACAAATATCATCAACATGCACCGACTATATTTTGCAGTTCATATACCCACGAGTCGTCGCGGTGGTAGTCGGGCTGCAGCTGCCGCAAGGAGCAGCAGCAACATTAGTGACGCCCAATTTGTTGTATGTTAACCAGTTTCTGGCAATTAGAGAGCATTCCTTTATAGCTAAGCAAGAATCATATGTCTGCCTCATATCCACAGTTGGAAAATGTAGTAGAAAAAAATCACCCTACGAACACCCATGAAGAATATGAAGATGTATATAGGGTTTGGATCGACGATCGTAACCGACTCCGAAGTGTGGTGGATGTAGACGAGCAGGTGGAGATCGTACAAGGAGTCCCTCCAACTGTTGATGACGATCCCGTGAACTATCCTTGAACGACCCCTTAAGCAGAAGACCAAAAGCACATCCTCTCTACTTGGTTGCAAGCGTACGGTCTTCACGATCTGGCAACGCTTCGCTGTCCGTAAATAATCGTCATGGAAGAATTAGAGGGAGGAGATTAGAACCACACTTGACTTCTAATTATGAGGATTGGAGGAACTAGACCTATCTCTAATTAGTCAAGTAGGGGGAACCAGAATTAGAACTAGAAGAACTAGAGGAGACTCCAAAACTTATGTAGAAAATTGACCAACACCTCAAGTATATATAGCTTTGGAGGGGAGGAGGGGGCCCTACACAAGGGAGGAAAGTCCTCCCCCCTTCTACCGGCCATGGGGAGGGGAATCCCTCCCCAATTCGGCACCCCTCCCTCCTTTCCAATAGGAGAAGGGGCGCCTCCCCCCATTTGGGCCTTGGTGGTCCAAGTTGCCTTTCACCACTTGGCCTTTGTAGGCCATTTGATATTAAACTAATTATTAAAGCCCTCTAATAATTTCTAGAGTATATTATATATAATTTAACACATCCTAATTTTTTTTCCACCTATATATTAATTATTGGTAATACCCGGTATAGCTCAATAAACTCCAAAACCCTTCCGGTGACCCCGAAACGCTTCCGGTTCCTCTCGAAAATAGTCTGGATATTAATGAAACAATTTCACATATTAATCCTCTCATCCTACCAACACTCAACAGATCATGATTACCTTAAGCATGTGACCCCTTAGTTCAGTAAATCATATCCATGAACGAAACCCCTTTGTTCAATGACCGATAGCAGAACCATGGACGTATGTATCAATCATTACACGAATGACATTCGAGTAAACCTGTAAGTTGCCCTCATCCGGGTTAACAACGATTATGGGCCGTAATAAAGTCAGATTGGGCCAGAATAAGCCGAGGGCTTTTATGAGGCCGAAAGATGATTGGGCCTGAAATGTCCCGAATAACCCACTGGTCATTAGCAGGCCGAAATGTATCTCAGCTCATAGTAGCCCATTTACAATGTAGATCGTTAACAGGCTGAAAATCAGATGGGCCGTAATTGCACCGACCTACTACACGAGACTTTACTAGGACGGAAGTGCGGGCAGGCTTGATTTGTATCAGCTCGTATATGAGCCGTTAGTAGGCCCACTGTGACGTTGGGCCACCTATGGCCCATGTATTTCGTCCAACATTAACATGCTGAGAAATACAAAAGCCTGGAAGTGTCCCATATCTATATTGGGCTGTTGACAGGCTGAATTGCAAACCTGGCCGAATATGGCCCAATTCCTTCATGGTCTTTCATGGGCCAAAAATTTCATGGGGCTATAAATGGGCCCAAATGTTGCAGGACCTTTAACAGGCCGGTAACACCCAGTGTCGTAATTCAGCCGAAATACTTAGCGGACTGTTAACGGGCCAAAAGTGACAATGGGTTGCCATGATGAGAAATCTAGAACGGGGCATTGACGGGCCGATCATGCACTATTCCTACGGGCCTTAAGTGTGAATGGTCATATACAAGCATGCCGTTAGTGGGCCAGCCTGCTAATTTTGCCTGGGCCATGCCTTTTTAACTTAAATGGGCCACTGTTGGGCCTTGCCACGTGTTGACATTTCATAGGCACCTCATGTCCATTGGGCAGTTGACATGTGTCCGTACGCGAAGCTGACACGTGGTTCCTAGGGCCAATGAGAATTATACACGTGCAAAATCGTCATTGGTCACATGTTAACGGGTTATGGATCCAAAACCGGACCAGATAGCTTAACGGAGACCCATTAATATGGAAGCCACGTGCCGGTTACCCATAACAAAAGTACTTCCATGACGCGACAATTATCATCATGGAAGTGGACACTTCCGTGATGATAGTTTTAGTATTGTCATGGAACACTTCTACGACAGCACATGTATGACTATCTTAATTTTGTCATAAAACCATCATGGATGTACATGCATGGCAAAAAACGTGACCTACTGTGACAAACATGTATCATCACGGAAGTGTTTTTTTTTTGTAGTGTTTGATTCAAAATTTTATCCTCTTTACTCTTTAATAATTGCATCGAGTGTCTCTTTTTAATTTTCTTGTGTCCTAAATAAAATAGCTACTCTCTTAAACCCTGTTATGCCTTTCTAGTTGGATGAGTTCCTAAAAGGAAATTTCTTGTTTGGGTCTAGTTCAATGGAAAATAAAAGGTTGAGCATTTGCATTTCTTAAAGGTATAATTTTTTCACCTCTTTGATTGGTTCTTATTCTTAATTCTTCATGCATTAAAAATGTTTGCAAATGTCCCATAGGTTCTATTCAGATAATATTTGTGTTGGACTTTATGCAATGTTAGTTTAATTGATTGATCAAATAATGGAATCTCTTATTATGTGGGCTCTAAATTTACTTTGCTTCATTTTTAATCAACATTAAGCAGAAGATCTAGTAAATGCTATGAGTATGGTAGTCTAATCTTGCTCTAATCATTTATGAATAGTGGTTGATTGTGCTTGTGCGTTTGAGTAAGTATTAGACTTTGGATCATTAATATTTGTGAGTTGGTCATAGCTCAACCTTATTGCTAGCCTATCCCTTTTACTAAGCATGGTTTGTTTGTCTTACATCCAAATCCTTTAAACCCAATATCCTTGCCATGAGTGTCCACCATACCTAACGATATATGGTTCTAAACGCCATTCCAAGTAAATTGTCATGTACCAGTAAATCAAGACATAAAGGCTATTTATAGTGTTTCCATATATGTAGGTCAAAATATAGGAAAACATGCAGAAATTACGAAAAAAAATCTTGGAAATCCACGCAGACAGTTAAGATGAGAACGAAACGTAGGGGCCAAAGAGCACCGAGGGATGGCAAGTGGAGGTCCACCCCCCTATGGCGTGCCAGTCCCTCCTCTGGCCAAATTAAGAGGTCTTCGGGTCCCTGGCTTCGTATCGACACAAACATCATAGTTCCACCCTCTTTCGGAGAAGAATAGATCTGCACCAACGTGGAACTTCCCAAGGAGATTTCTCCCTCTGCGGAGCCCTGTCAGAGGGGTCTTCCGCCATCTTCCACCTAGTTTTCCACCATACCACCATGTATTCTGCTCATGAGATGAGTTGTGAGTAGTCCACCCAGAGGTTGTGGGGTTTGTATGAGTAACTATGTAGCAGATCTCTTTCTCTCAATGGATTGCATGACCTCCAGACATGATTGGAATCTCATCAATGTAATAAATCATATGAGCTGATAACATGGTTATGATCCTTTTGTGATGGAAGTTTCTTTATAGATGTACTATCTACCTTGTGTTTTATCATTGTCTTGTATGAATCCTTGTCTCTTGATTCTTGATCTGGGCCAGATTGTGAGGAGATTAACATCATAGAAGGTGAAGTGCATGATTGTGGAATTGGGAAGGGATGGATGGCATACCTAAGTGACAGAAATAGGGAGCCAATATCGTGTTACGGAAGGGCACATTACCTGAAATCCACCACAAAAGGGGTAAAGGGAAAGTTTCTCGTAACTTCATGTCTTGAATCTTAATGCATTACTCTATGTCTTTACATTTAAATCCACTTTGGCAGAAACCTAGGGGAGGAGTATTTACATCTACTACCTCCGTCTTGGTGTATAAGTCATTCGCGTAGTTTTAGGTCATTGATTTGAGGAATTAAATATGTGATATATGTCATGAAGAGTATATCATTAGATTTCTATGCAGATGTAGTTTATAAATGTATATTTCTTGACTCTCAAAACCGCTGAGAGTCTTTGTTATTAAGGGTACATTTGGTCGGACTCCAAATGTTTTGTCCGACTTTTGCCATCCAGGTTTGTAATATTCATTCAAGTAGCAATCCAATTCAGTTTTGCCTTGCAACCTAACAAAGTTTTCTTCCAAAACACTGGATGACCTTAACCCATCCACCCAGAGATATGTAACCAAACACACCCCATTTCTCACCTATAGCGTCTTCAATCCACTGTCCAACAATGTGCGATTTGGCAGCTCCTAGGGCACGACGCCGGTGTCCCTTCGTTGTGCAGGCCTCCGGCCTCCCACATCTCTCAAAGCATTTGATAAGATTTTTTATGCCAACTGTTAACCTTTTGAAGAAGAACTGCAATGAAAAGATTGGACAAACTCCTTGATGTGTACTACTATATATAATCTGACCAGCCAAACGAAAACAACTCCGTTATTTTTTCAGTAGGAACTGCAATGAATATTTGAAATATAATAATCTAATATTCATTTTCGGTATGCAGAATTGCAAATTAATACTGAGACGCTTGGGGAAGGGGGGGGGGGCGTATCATTGTATGGGAACCTGAGTGAGGCCGTATACATAAGATGAAGAAGATACTGTTGGCTGATCGAAAACCGAATACAACTTGCCAATCTCGAAAGGATAAACAAAATAAAGGTGCCAGCCACAACAATTTTAAAATGCAGGTCAGTTAAATCATATCATCCAGACATCATAATACCTGTTGATTATTATTTTTTTGGCCAGGGAATAATACCTCTTGATTGAATGAATAGCACAATTGTCAGCTGAACGAAACAGCATAATTAAAGATGACACGTCCTTCTTACATAGACAAATAAGTAGGAAATAGCACCACA
>NW_021251819.1:0-718 GCF_002162155.2 Triticum dicoccoides
AAGGACACATGCCGGCCAGCCTAAGTGTTCCAGAGCAGTAGCAAGCTACCATGGCTCAGCGGTAACACTAGGAGACATTTCCCGGTAAGAGAGGCTACTAAAGATAAACAACTAGATAGTCAGATCCCACACATACCAAGCATTTCAATCATACACACAATATGCTCGATATGTGCAAATACAACGAAGCATCACAACATGACTCTATGACACAAGTACTTTATTTAAGGCTCAGGGAGCCATACATAACATACACAAAGGTACGGGTCTCACGACCCAGCATTCAAGTCATACAGTCATACAAACCAGCAGCGGAAGTAACTTGTCTGAGTACAGACAACTAGTAAAATAAAAGAGGCTTGGAAAGCCTAACTATACTACGTGGTCCTTCACAAGCTCAGGGTCACCACCTGGGCCTTTAGCCTACTCGTTGATGTCAATGTCTACATAGAACCCATCAGAAGGGGTTGCAGCGTCTTCTGTAAAATGTAAATTATAGCAACATGAGTACAAAGGTACTCAGCAAGACTTACATCAGATCCTACATACATGCATATTCTCAAGAAGGGTTGGTGGAGTTATTGCAGCAAGCCAGCTTTGACTCTTGGCTAGACTATCCTACGATACTCCAACCTGAAATGGTTTTGCGCACACGAGTCCACTACTCACCACTTCAATACACTACCGAGGATCCGCCTCCGTCTTCCTACGGAAGAGC
>NW_021251820.1:0-2198 GCF_002162155.2 Triticum dicoccoides
GAAACCCTGATACTCCGAAAGAGTTTGTCCAGTTTGTACACGAAGTGCGTCCAGTTTATGCCGTGACCCTCTCTACTCTTTCGCACATGTTGTGCGGGTGAAATGATGATACCATGCCAACTTTCAACATTTTCAGAATTCATTTTGTAGTGATTTTCAATTTCACGGTCATTTAGCTCTCTAAACAATTAGGTAAATGACCGAAAAACAACAAATGATGTCAGAACATGTTGGAAATTGATGACGTTGCTTTGAATGCTGCATACTGAATACAAAAGAAGTCCGGAGTTCAAATAAGTTTAAAAACATTGAAGTGCCCGTGTAACAGATGAGTTCTCGTCCGAAACCCTGATACTCCGAAAGAGTTTGTCCAGTTTGTACACGAAGTGCGTCCAGTTTTTGCCGTGACCCTCTCTACTCTTTCGCACACGCTATGCGGGTGAATTGATGATACCATGCCAAGTTTCAACATTTTCAGAATTCATTTTGTAGTGATTTTCAATTTCACTGTCATTTAGCTCTCTAAACAATTAGGTAAATGACCGAAAAACAACAAATGATGTCAGAACATGTTGGAAATTGATGATGTTGCTTTGAATGCTGCATACTGAATACAAAAGAAGTCTGGAGTTCAATTAAGTTTAAAAAACATTGAAGTGCCCGTGTAACAGATGAGTTCTCGTCTGAAACCCTGATACTCCGAAAGAGTTTGTCCAGTTTGTACACGAAGTGCGTCCAGTTTATGCCGTGACCCTCTCTACTCTTTCGCACATGATATGCGGGTGAATTGATGACGTTGCTTTGAATGCTGCATACTGAATACAAAAGAAGTCCGGAGTTCAAGTAAGTTTAAAAAACATTGAAGTGCCCCTGTAACAGATGAGTTCTCGTCTGAAACCCTGATACTCCTAAAGAGTTTGTCTAGTTTGTACACGAAGTGCATCCAGTTTTTGCCCTGACCCTCTCTACTCTTTCGCACATGCTATGCGGGTGAATTGATGATACCATGCCAACTTTCAACATTTTCAGAATTCATTTTGTAGTGATTTTCAATTTCACGGTCATTTAGCTCTCTAAACAATTAGGTAAATGACCGAAAAACAACAAATGATGTCAGAACATGTTGGAAATTGATGACGTTGCTTTGAATGCTGCATACTGAATACAAAAGAAGTCCGGAGTTCAAATAAGTTTAAAAACATTGAAGTGCCCGTGTAACAGATGAGTTCTCGTCCGAAACCCTGATACTCCGAAAGAGTTTGTCCAGTTTGTACACGAAGTGCGTCCAGTTTTTGCCGTGACCCTCTCTACTCTTTCGCACATGCTATGCGGGTGAATTGATGATACCATGCCAAGTTTCAACATTTTCAGAATTCATTTTGTAGTGATTTTCAATTTCACTGTCATTTAGCTCTCTAAACAATTAGGTAAATGACCGAAAAACAACAAATGATGTCAGAACATGTTGCAAATTGATGACGTCGCTTTGAATGCTGCATACTGAACACAAAAGAAGTCCGGAGTTCAAATAAGTTTAAAACACATTGAAGTGCCCGTGTAACAGATGAGTTCTCGTCCGAAACCCTGATACTCCAAAAGAGTTTGTCCAGTTTGTACACGAAGTTCGTCCAGTTTTTGCCGTGACCCTCTCTACTGTTTAGCACATGTTATGCGGGTGAAATGATGATACCATGCCAAGTTTCAACATTTCCAGAATTCATTTTGTAGTGATTTTCAATTTCATGGTCATTTAGCTCTCTAAACAATTAGGTAAATGACCGAAAAACAACAAATGATGTCAGAACATGTTGGAACTTGATGACGTCGCTTTGAATGTTGTATACTGAACAGAAAAGAAGTCCGGAGTTCAAATAAGTTTAAAAAACATTGAAGTGCCCGTGTAAGAGATGAGTTCTCGTCCGAAACCCTGATACTCCAAAAGAGTTTGTCCAGTTTGTACACGAAGTGCGTCCAGTTTTTGCCGTGACCCTCTCTACTCTTTTGCATATGCTATGCGAGTGAATTGATGATACCATGCCAAGTTTCAACATTTTCAGAATTCATTTTGTAGTGATTTTCAATTTCACGGTCATTTAGCTCTCTAAACAATTAGGTAAATGACCGAAAAACAACAAATGATGTCAGAACATGTTGGAAATTGATGACATCGCTTTGAATGCTGCATACTGAACACAAAA
>NW_021251820.1:6798-10586 GCF_002162155.2 Triticum dicoccoides
AAAGAGTTTGTCCAGTTTGTACACGAAGTGCGTCCAGTTTTTGCCGTGACCCTCTCTACTCTTTTGCACATGCTATGCGAGTGAATTGATGATACCATGCCAAGTTTCAACATTTTCAGAATTCATTTTGTAGTGATTTTCAATTTCACGGTCATTTAGCTCTCTAAACAATTAGGTAAATGACCGAAAAACAACAAATGATGTCAGAACATGTTGGAAATTGATGACATCGCTTTGAATGCTGCATACTGAACACAAAAGAAGTCTGGAGTTCAAATAAGTTTAAAAAACATTGAAGTGCTCGTGTAACAGATGAGTTCTCGTCCGAAACCCTGATACTCCGAAAGAGTTTGTCTAGTTTGTACACGAAGTGCATCCAGTTTATGCCTTGACCCTCTCTACTCTTTCGCACATGCTATGCAGGTGAAATGATCATACCATGCCAAGTTTCAACATTTTCAGAATTCATTTTGTAGTGATTTTCAATTCACGGTCATTTAGCTCTCTAAACAATTAGGTAAATGACCGAAAAACAACAAATGATGTCAGAAAATGTTGGAAATTGATGACGTCGCTTTGAATGCAGCATACTGAACACAAAAGAAGTGCCCGTGTAACAGATGAGTTCTCGTCCGAAACCCTGATACTCCGAAAGAGTTTGTCCAGTTTGTACACGAAGTGCGTCCAGTTTATGCCGTGACCCTCTCTACTCTTTCGCACATGCTGTGCGGGTGAAATGATGATACCATGCCAACTTTCAACATTTTCAGAATTCATTTTGTAGTGATTTTCAATTTCACGGTCATTTAGCTCTCTAAACAATTAGGTAAATGACCGAAAAACAACAAATGATGTCAGAACATGTTGGAAATTGATGATGTTGCTTTGAATGCTGCATACTGAATACAAAAGAAGTCCGGAGTTCAATTAAGTTTAAAAAACATTGAAGTGCCCGTGTAACAGATGAGTTCTCGTCTGAAACCCTGATACTCCGAAAGAGTTTGTCCAGTTTGTACACGAAGTGCGTCCAGTTTTTGCCGTGACCCTCTCTACTCTTTTGCACATGCTATGCGAGTGAATTGATGATACCATGCCAAGTTTCAACATTTTCAGAATTCATTTTGTAGTGATTTTCAATTTCACGGTCATTTAGCTCTCTAAACAATTAGGTAAATGACCGAAAAACAACAAATGATGTCAGAACATGTTGGAAATTGATGACATCGCTTTGAATGCTGCATACTGAACACAAAAGAAGTCTGGAGTTCAAATAAGTTTAAAAAACATTGAAGTGCTCGTGTAACAGATGAGTTCTCGTCCGAAACCCTGATACTCCGAAAGAGTTTGTCTAGTTTGTACACGAAGTGCATCCAGTTTATGCCTTGACCCTCTCTACTCTTTCGCACATGCTATGCAGGTGAAATGATCATACCATGCCAAGTTTCAACATTTTCAGAATTCATTTTGTAGTGATTTTCAATTTCACGGTCATTTAGCTCTCTAAACAATTAGGTAAATGACCGAAAAACAACAAATGATGTCAGAAAATGTTGGAAATTGATGACGTCGCTTTGAATGCAGCATACTGAACACAAAAGAAGTCCGGAGTTCAAATAAGTTTAAAAACATTGAAGTGCCCGTGTAACAGATGAGTTCTCGTCCGAAACCCTGATACTCCGAAAGAGTTTGTCCAGTTTGTACACGAAGTGCGTCCAGTTTATGCCGTGACCCTCTCTACTCTTTCGCACATGTTGTGCGGGTGAAATGATGATACCATGCCAACTTTCAACATTTTCAGAATTCATTTTGTAGTGATTTTCAATTTCACGGTCATTTAGCTCTCTAAACAATTAGGTAAATGACCGAAAAACAACAAATGATGTCAGAACATGTTGGAAATTGATGACGTTGCTTTGAATGCTGCATACTGAATACAAAAGAAGTCCGGAGTTCAATTAAGTTTAAAAAACATTGAAGTGCCCGTGTAACAGATGAGTTCTCGTCTGAAACCCTGATACTCCGAAAGAGTTTGTCCAGTTTGTACACGAAGTGCGTCCAGTTTATGTCGTGACCCTCTCTACTCTTTCGCACATGATATGCGGGTGAATTGATGACGTTGCTTTGAATGCTGCATACTGAACACAAAAGAAGTCCGGAGTTCAAGTAAGTTTAAAAAACATTCAAGTGCCCGTGTAACAGATGAGTTATCGTCTGAAACCCTGATACTCCTAAAGAGTTTGTCCAGTTTGTACACGAAGTGCGTCCAGTTTTTGCCCTGACCCTCTCTACTCTTTCCCACATGCTATGCGGGTGAATTGATGATACCATGCCAAGTTTCAACATTTTCAGAATTCATTTTGTAGTGATTTTCAATTTCACGGTCATTTAGCTCTCTAAACAATTAGGTAAATGACCAAAAAACAACAAATGATGTCAGAACATGTTGGAAATTGATGACGTTTCTTTGAATGTTGCATACTGAACACAAAAGAAGTCTGGAGTTCAAATAAGTTTAAAAAACATTGAAGTACCCGTGTAACAGATGAGTTCTCGTCCGAAACCCTAATACTCCGAAAGAGTTTGTCCAGTTTGTACACGAAGTGCGTCCAGTTTATGCCGTGACCCTCTCTACTCTTTTGCACATGCTATGCGGGTGAATTGATGATGTTGCTTTGAATACTGCATACTGAACACAAAAGAAGTCCGGAGTTCAAATAAGTTTAAAAAACATTGAAGTGCCCGTGTAACAGATGAGTTCTCGTCCGAAACCCTGATACTCCGAAAGAGTTTGTCCAGTTTGTACACGAAGTGCATCCAGTTTTTGCCGTGACCCTCTCTACTGTTTAGCACATGTTATGCGGGTGAAATGATGATACCATGGCAAGTTTGAACATTTCCAGAATTCATTTTGTAGTGATTTTCAATTTCATGGTCATTTAGCTCTCTAAACAATTAGGTAAATGACCGAAAAACAACAAATGATGTCAGAACATGTTGGAAATTGATGACGTCGCTTTGAATGCTGCATACTGAACACAAAAGAAGTCCAGAGTTCAAATAAGTTTTAAAAACATTGAAGTGCCCGTGTAACAGATGAGTTCTCGTCTGAAACCCTCATACTCCGAAAGAGTTTGTCCAGTTTGTACACGAAGTGGTCCAGTTTTTGCCGTGACCCTCTCTACTCTTTCGCACATCCTATGCGAGTGAATTGATGATACCATGCCAAGTTTCAACATTTTCAGAATTCATTTTGTAGTGATTTTCAATTTCACGGTCATTTAGCTCTCTAAACAATTAGGCAAATGACCGAAAAACAACAAATGATGTCAGAACATGTTGGAAATTGATGACATCGCTTTGAATGCTGCATACCGAACACAAAAGAAGTCTGGAGTTCAAATAAGTTTAAAAAACATTGAAGTGCTCGTGTAACAGATGAGTTCTCGTCCGAAACCCTGATACTCCGAAAGAGTTTGTCCAGTTTGTACACGAAGTGCGTCCAGTTTTTGCCATGACCATCTCTACTCTTTCGCACATGCTATGCGGGTGAAATGATGATACCATGCCAAGTTTCAACATTTTCCGAATTAATTTTGTAGTGATTTTCAATTTCACGGTCATTTAGCTCTCTAAAACATTAGGTAAATGACCGAAAAACAACAAATGATGTCAGAACATGTTGGAAATTGATGACGTTGCTTTGAATGCTGCATACTGAACACAAAAGAAGTCCGGAGTTCAAATAAGTTTAAAAAACATTGAAGTTCCCGTGTAACAGATGAGTTCTC
>NW_021251820.1:11850-13049 GCF_002162155.2 Triticum dicoccoides
TTGCCGTGACCCTCTCTACTCTTTCGCACATGCTATGCGGGTGAATTGATGATACCATGCCAAGTTTCAACATTTTCAGAATTCATTTTGTAGTGATTTTCAATTTCACGGTCATTTAGCTCTCTAAACAATTAGGTAAATGACCGAAAAACAACAAATGATGTCAGAACATGTTGGAAATTGATGACATCACTTTGAATGATGCATACTGAACACAAAAGAAGTCTGGAGTTCAAATAAGTTTAAAAAACATTGAAGTGCCCGTGTAACAGATGAGTTCTCGTTCGAAACCCTGATACTCCGAAAGAGTTTGTCCAGTTTGTACACGAGGTGTGTCCAGTTTTTGCCGTGACCCTCTCTACTGTTAGCACATGTTATGCGGGTGAAATGATCATACCATGCCAAGTTTCAACATTTCCAGAATTCATTTTGTAGTGATTTTCAATTTCATGGTCATTTAGCTCTCTAAACAATTAGGTAAATGACCGAAAAACAACAAATGATGTCAGATCGTGTTGGAAATTGATGACGTCGCTTTGAATGCTGCATACTGAACACAAAAGAAGTCCGGAGTTCAAATAAGTTTAAAAAACATTGAAGTGCCCGTGTAATAGATGAGTTCTTGTCCGAAAGAGTTTGTCCAGTTTGTACACGAAGTGCGTCCAGGTTTTGCCGTGACCCTCTCTACTCTTTCGCACATGCTATGCGGGTCAAATGATGATACCCGGCCAAGTTTCAACATTTTCCGAATTCATTTTGTAGTGATTTTCAATTTCATGGTCATTTAGCTCTCTAAACAATTAGGTAAATGACCGAAAAACAACAAATGATGTCAGAACATGTTGGAAATTGATGACGTTGCTTTCAATGCTGCATACTGAACACAAAAGAAGTCCGGAGTTCAAATAAGTTTAAAAAACATTGAAGTTCCCGTGTAACAGATGAGTTCTCGTCCGAAACCCTCATACTCCGAAAGAGTTTGTCCAGTTTGTACACGAAGTGCGTCTAGTTTTTTCCGTGACCCTCTCTACTCTTTCGCACATGCTATGCGGGTGAAATGATGATACCATGCCAAGTTTCAACATTTTCAGAATTCATTTTGTAGTGATTTTCAATTTCACGGTCATTTGGCTCTCTAAACAATTAGGTAAATGACCGAAAAACAATAAATGATGTCAGAACATGTTGGAAATTGATGA
>NW_021251820.1:13172-13972 GCF_002162155.2 Triticum dicoccoides
GACCCTCTCTACTCTTTCGAACATGTTATGCGGGTGAAATGATGATACCATGCCAAGTTTCAACATTTTCAGAATTCATTTTTAGTGATTTTCAATTTCACAGTCATTTAGCTCTCTAAACAATTAGGTAAATGACCGAAAAATAACAAATGATGTCAGAACATGTTGGAAATTGATGACGTCGCTTTGAATGCTGTATACTGAACACAAAAGAAGTCCGGAGTTCAAATAAGTTTAAAAACATTGAAGTGCCCGTGTAACAGATGAGTTCTCGTCCGAAACCCTGATACTCCGAAAGAGTTTGTCCAGTTTGTACACGAAGTGCGTCCAGTTTATGCCGTGACCCTCTCTACTCTTTCGCACATGCTATGCGGGTGAATTGATGACGTTGCTTTGAATGCTGCATACTGAACACAAAAGAAGTCCGGAGTTCAAATAAGTTTAAAAAACCTTGAAGTGCCCGTGTAACAGATGAGTTCTCGTCCGAAACCCTGATACTCCGAAAGAGTTTGTCCAGTTTGCACACGAAGTAAGTCTAGTTTTTGCCGTGACCCTCTCTACTCTTTCGCACATGCTATGCGGGTGAATTGATGATACCATGCCAAGTTTCAACATTTTCAGAATTCATTTTGTAGTGATTTTCAATTTCACGGTCATTTAGCTCTCTAAACAATTAGGTAAATGACCGAAAAACAACAAATGATGTCAGAACATGTTGGAAATTGATGACGTCGCTTTGAATGATGCATACTGAACACAAAAGAAGTCCGGAGTTCAAATAAGTTTAAAAAACATTGAAG
>NW_021251821.1:0-1211 GCF_002162155.2 Triticum dicoccoides
ACGGAGACGGGACGTGACGGACCGCTAAACCTAGACAAATATTGAGGAAAATGGAGCTTGGAGGTCGAGCTTGGAGAGGAGAAAGCTTAAGTAGTGTGGCTCGGGCATTCCATCGAACACCTCGTGTGCATAGGAGATGAGCTAGAGCACCACAAAGCTCTCCCCTCGCCGGCCACGAAAAACAGAGCACTGGGAGTGCTCTGCTCGCGGGCGAGGGGTAGATATAGGCAACTAATTGGTCCCGGTTCGTGCCACCAACCGGGACTAAAGGGCAACCTTTGGTCCCGGTTCAGTCCACCAACCGGGACCAATGATTGTGGGCCAGGAGCGAGGCGCATTGATCCCAGTTCGTCCCACCAACTGGAACCAATAGGTCCAGCCGAACCGGGACGAATGGCCCACGTGGCCCGGCCGGCCCCCGGGGCTCACGAACCAGGTCCAATGCCCCCATTGGTCCCAGTTCTGGATTGAACCGGGACTAATGGGCTGACCCGGCCTGGACCATTGCCCTCTTTTCTACTAGTGTGTCATGTGCTCACAAGCATGCTAGGGCAGTTGCCATGTAAAAAGAAAGAGTTGTCATCTGCTTACGTGTACTCTATGGCAGTTGCCATGTACCATGTAAATGGCAACTCAGGTAAAAGAGTTGTCATCTGCTTACAAGCAAAGCTAGGGCAGTTGCCATGTACCTGCAAAAATACATGGCAACTGACAACTTTGAATATGGGCGAGGAGACTGGCGTGTGGAGTCACTGTTGTGCATGCCAATAGTCAAACCAGTCATATGGGGATGGACAGGTAAAAGCGGTTACCATGATCAGCTACAAGAAGAAGAAATAAATTAAATGACGTACTCGAGTGGATCGTACGGCTTATAGGACAAGCTGGGCGAACGCATCGAGTGGCTAGCGACCCGGCTGATTGCACGCGCGGATCAGCCGGATGACGCGTAACGTCCGCCTTAACTTTCTTCTTCAAAATAATAATCAGCCGTGATATCTTCCTAAAAACGTGCAACCCACAAACTTCCATTCTGATAGTTTAAAGGAACTTTGTGACGCCTTTGCATGCATGCAGATTAATCTGCATTTTTTTATATTGTTTTTAACGCAGCAAAAGTAAGGAGAAGCAAAATCATTGTTCGTGTGTCAAAATTTCCTTATTCCACCTGTTTTTCATTAGAGAGAAATAGATCTTGGACCTTTTTTTTT
>NW_021251822.1:0-2255 GCF_002162155.2 Triticum dicoccoides
GGTGATGTCCCATGAACAACTCTAGGACCAGCACTCCGAAGCTGTAAACATCACACTTCTCGGTCACCCTTGTTGTGTATGCAAGCTCTGAAGAAATATCAACATTCGAGCGTCAATTTTGCTACCTCTATCATCTAAGTGCATTGATCAATAAAAACTCTTCTAGTATGTTTATCTAAAAGTACCAACATAATGATATAATTTTACCTGGGGCAAGATATCCTTTGGTCCCGGCAAGATTTGTGCAGTTTGATCCATTCACATCTAGTATTTTTGCTAGACCAAAATCCGAGATGCAAGCCTTAAATTCAAGATCAAGCAAAACATTGATGCTCTTTATATCTCAGTGGACTATCGGCGCGAAGCAACCGTGATGCATGTATGACAAAGCATGAGCAACATCCCTAACAATATTTAACCTCCTCGTCCAATCCATTTCAACTGCAGTTTCCAGACAATTTAAAGATGCTGCTAAGCTCCCTTTGCCCATTTTATTCATATACAAGGAATCTCCCCTGAGTTGCAGAGCAGTAACAAAATAACTTTGCAATGTTGCGATGCCGAATGTGCATCAACGAGTGTATTTCACGGTTAAATTGCTCATCGTCTTCTGCCACATGGATCTTCTTCACTGCAAATAATTCACCCGTTGCTAACTGAGCCCTATAGACAGATCCATTCCCTCCAGATCCGATGCAAAAATCTTTGCTGAAGTTGTTTGTGTCATCAACAATTTTCTTGTACACATCTTCCCCATCAAAGTTCCAGATGGCGAACATCATGGTCTATTGTACTTCATTTGTTGTTTCTATCTTATTTTTCTTTCTTTTGCAATGCCATGTTATTACTAGTGTAATGACAAACACAAAAGATATAACAACTGTAATAATAACTAGTAAACTAGCACCAGACTTTTTCCCTTGTTTACTACTTCGAGGAAGGTCACAGGGGGGCAAACCTTTCACAACACCACACAATTTCTTATTATTCCTGAACCATTTAATTGGAGCTTCCTCGAAAAACCTAGTATGCGGCACTAACCCTTCTAGTTTGTTGTATGACACATCCATGGATAGGAGGCTGGTCATGCTCCGAAATGATGGTGGTATGCTACCGTTCAGTGCATTGTGAGAAAGATTCAAGGCTTCAAGCATACCAAGATCACCTAACAGACTTGGAATAGAGCCAACAATTGAATTGTCACTTAGATCCAACATATCTTGTAGGTTTACTAACATCCCAAGTTCAATAGGAATCGTACCATTTAGGTGATTGTGGCTCAACTTCAGAAAGTGAATCTTTAGGCAATGCTCAATTGATCTTGGTATTTGCTCAGTTAGGTTGTTTGATGAGAAATCTAGATACTCCAAGTTGTTCAGAGATCCAATTTCTTGTGGCATATTTCCCTGGAGCAAGTTACCAGAAAGACTCAGGTTAAACAACGTCGTTAGATTGCCTATTTCTCTTGGAATCTGTCCTTCAAGCTTGTTTGATGAAACATCAAGTATCCCCAGCTGAGTTAATTTCCCTATACTTGATGGTATTACTCCAGTTATATTGTTGTTTGATGCACGTAACACAGTAAGTTTGTAGCACTCACCCCAAAGATGAGATAATCTGCCGAACAATTTATTTGAACTGACATCAATATAGAGAAGATTTGGATAAGCTCCCATCCCGGTGATATCTCCTTCAAGGTTATTTCGTTCAAGTCAAACCCTTACTAGGCTCTTACAACTTAGCAAGCTTGATGGTAAGGGTCCAACCAAGTTGTTGCCAGTAGCAGACAAATGTTGTAGCTGACCTCCCACACAAAGGTTGAATGGCAAGGCACCTGATAGGTTGTTAAAAGCAAGGTCCAACTTAACCAGACTCATTAACTTGGCAATTCCTTGAGGTATAGGTCCCGAAAGTTGGTTCTTGTAAAGGTACAAGAGAGTGAGGTTTGTCAAATTCCCTATGGTTATTGGGATAGAACCGGAGAGTGTGTTATCTTGAAGAGCCAAATTCTCTAACTTCACAAGGTTACCTAATTCTTGTGGAATTTGACCAGAAAGTCTGTTCTCCCAAAGGCGTAAGAAAGTGAGCTTGGTCAAATTACATAAATTTCTTGGAATGGAACCTGAGAGTATGTTTTTTGAAGAGACAAACCCTCTAAGTTCACAAGGTAACCTAATTCCTGTGGAATTTGTCCGGAAAGTTTGTTGTCCCAAAGGTACAAGCTGTTGAGTTTTGTCAAACTCCCTAAGATGTCT
>NW_021251823.1:0-662 GCF_002162155.2 Triticum dicoccoides
TGATGGGGAACCCTAGTTTCCGTCGACCCCTTCCTTGCCACGGGCGAGACGACAGCCCTGGGAGGCCGCCCCTCCTTGCCGCGTCGAGAACGGGGTTTGATTGGTGGTAGGGGAAAAAAGCTCGACGGCGGTGAAGATCGCCCCGGGAGAACTCGGCTGGTAATAAAGAGAAATCCCCGTAATAATGGCCCGGCCCATTAGGTTTGTATAGTACTCTTTGAAGAGGGTCTTCAAAGGCAAGTAGTATATGTTCAGTGGGCCGCCCAACCCAGATTCGATGGCTGAGGCCGGGTTAGGAGTGAAAGGATGTTGTTCTAAGTTTAACGGTGTACCATATATAACAGAGTGAAACTTTTTTACCGAATGCATCATATAATTGATATTTTAATATTACCCAAACGATGGAATGAATTTGATCTTACATACACCAGACATATTACACCATGAGTATCAAGAAATTGTCACGTAAAATAGGACCACTTCTACAATACTGCCCCACTAAGCATCACAATTTGCATTTTACATAATGCATAATTATCAGAAATCTATCACTAGGCCTGGTAGATTAATTGGTCCGCACACATTGCTCACTTGAACTGCGAGTTTCTAGGAAATGTTTGTCCAAAACTACCCCCCCCCCCCCAGAACGTCCTTGTACATAA
>NW_021251824.1:0-1065 GCF_002162155.2 Triticum dicoccoides
AGTGAAAAACTTCATGGATTAATGTTGCATCTGCCGAAGGTTGTCCTGTTCATGCACTTTCAAGAAAAGGCTGTCATGTCCATCTTCTACTGTCTAGGTTGCACTGTAGACCCGTCGTCAACCTCCAGCGTGTTAACTGAGCCAAGAAAACTTCAAGGAACCAATGAGCGTTGAGAGGGCCACAGCTTTAGAGACTAGAGTCCTTATCTGAATGGCCGTGAGTTGCATGAGCGGTCCAAGTAAAGTGTGACATGGAGGTTGGAGGCGCACGTGAATAAAGAAGATGAACTAAGATGAGAGAATGAGGCATGGTGAGAGGGGAGCACTGAGCTGGATACATGATATGAAGAAAACGCATGCCTGTGAACCCTTGATGTAGGTTTCGGTTGCTAGCTGCTCCCCATAAATGAAAGTCTAACTCTGCTTCTCAATCGGCTGGTCTCGATTCAATTAATGTTTAATCACGCAACGTTAGTTGAATCCTGGTAAAATAAACACTAATTAGCTTACTTAATACACATTTCTGTTGCAGCCATATATAGAGGGTGGTGCACTCGTAAATATGTAATGGGGCAGCACGTAGTAATACAAGAGGGTAGTGTGGTGCATTAATCCTAGTAAATGAGTTGGTCAGGTGTGATGCATGACTGCTTCAATGAAACACTAACTTCAACCTCGTTTAGCTGTGGGGCATGCACACGTACTGACTGATAGATACATTGCATATACAAGATTAATTCGTCCCAATTCTACATACGTGAGATACGACATGAATCCCAAAGACATAGAGGGTGTGGATTCCAGCCTCGCGTGGCACCATGTCTACTCGTGAATTATCGCTAGCTGAACTCCTAAACTTTAGATATACTCTGCGCTTGCTTGGCTGAGAAAAAGTTGTGCGCCTCTTTCTCCTACCTTGAGGCTCCGCCATTTCCGTGGCTGCCGCCGCCATGCGCTGCCGTCCGGCACCTTCACCAGAATGGATAGCCAAGATTCCGTTGTTGGAATCCGGTCCACAGAATTGATCACATCAGATTACGACGAACACACGGACACATTTTTTTT
>NW_021251825.1:0-638 GCF_002162155.2 Triticum dicoccoides
GAGGGCGCGGTGGATACGGAGTAAGAAACGGCACAACCCAGGCCGCGCTTGCCCGTGCCCTGTTTTGGGCCTGGCCCAACAGCGCTCGGCACCGTGTATGGCCCAGGCCCGGGGGCTCCTGTCGGTGTACTAGAGTAGGGGTACCCTAGTATCCCGAACTTGTGCACGGGCAGTCGCAGCACCCCGCGGCAAGGCTTGCCGGGTGACCGCCAAGGTCCTCCGTGGTTCCTCTGGAGCCGTTCAAGAACAAAGTGTTCAAGAAAAGACCCCGGCAAGAGGAGCTTGCCGGGAAGGCCAACCGAAAGCATTCAAGCCAAGGAGACAAGGCCCCGGCAAGAGGAGCTTGCCGGGAAGGCCGACCAAGGCATCTCAAGAAAGCTTGCCGCGATGCACCACGCGTCCCGGCAAGGCCCGGTGAGCGACAAGCTTCCGGGCGCGACAAGACAACGACCGCGGCAAGGCACTTGCCGCGGCAAGCGCCACTCAGCACCCGCGCTCCAGCACATCCACCAACGTGTCACCCTGGGGCCTTTCCAGGCGCGTGTGGCGAGAGGCTGTGCAGCCAGCGGTGCGCAGTGGCAAGCGGCGCTGACAAGGTAACCACCGTGGCAAGCGGTGGCGCCTCTGACGGTCCATTT
>NW_021251826.1:0-3027 GCF_002162155.2 Triticum dicoccoides
AGTGAGGCGGAACAACAATGGCCATCCAATTTTGTGCAGTTCCACTAAAATTGAGGAAGACATGCCCGGGTATGGAGACACGCATCGCTGTTTCCAAAAATATAAAAAAGGGGTTAATGAAAAGTACACCAACAAACATAAGCATCATAATTATATCTTGATGGGAACTAAACCAGGATACTCGAGAAAAAAAGCATTTCTTCATTTAACCAGTGATAGTACTACCACCATATGGACAATGACCGCACAACCACCATGTACTTTTTGTCGAAACAACATGTATACCTCCACCGAGGCATAAATCAGGACAACTTTTCAAGTGGCATTTCCTCTATAATAGTACTAGTAGGTGATGTTGGACCAGCCGACGAACCCTAGCTACTATGCATGGGGAGCTGGGGAGTAGTTGCATAGAAGAAAACCCGCACGCAGCAACCTGGGGAGCTGGACCAGTACAAGAAGTTATACCTCAGGTGGGCAAGATGTCGTTTAGGCGGGCGGGCGGGATCTGCCCACACGACGGCAGCGAACAAGGGCGCGGAGGATCTTCGTCCGCGCCAGCGCCGGCTCCGAGAGGACGGTGTGCATCGGCTCCCCTCGTCGCCGACGGCGACAACATCAATGCTGCACCTCCTCACCTCCCGCAGCGGACGGGATTCGGCCGGATCTGTGACCACCGGTGAGGAGAGAGATAGACTGGACACTGTCATCTTGTTTTGATATGGAGAGGGTGAGAGAGCGAGACGCGAGAAACTCTATCAAACAAGAGGCTATAATGGAGTAAAAAAATCTCTCCATAGCAGTGGTTTTAAATAGAATACGCGCGTTCCCAGAAAAAAGAAACGAAAACTGGCGGACAATTTTTTAAGGGTCTGTCTAGGACACATCTAGATGTGACATAGTTATGTCACATCTAAGTTGATGTCCACTCTGTTTCTGGTCTTTTTTTTTGTTTCTTGTTGCTACATTATATACTTGTGGGAGCTTAGATGTGATATCCTTAAATAACATCTAGATGTGAATTGGACAAATTGATTTTCTAACGTACCAAGAAAGAAAACTCGATCAAAAACACGCCCCCGCTTCCAGGCCGCGAGAGTCGTCGCGCACACACACATAGACATAGACATGCATATCCGTGTTTACGTAAAATTCCATTTCCATCTCCATCTCCAATCATATTTGTCCAACTGGCACATTATTTACATTGTTAATTATATACACAGCAATATTAATGTACAACATCTCTTGTTTGCGCACGTCCGGACCGCTGCCACGGCCGGTCCTGACCAACCCGAACCCTCTTCATCACCCGCACGTGCTTCCCACCCGAAACAGTCAGTGCCGCACTCATGCCCGTCCAGAGCGGACACGACCTCTCACCAGCACCGGCATTGAAGCGGCGCGCCGGCCGAGAGAGCGTCTCCCGCGCCGCTTCCGGGTGCACGCGGCTGCTCCGCGTTCAAAGGTCGCAATAGCCGGCTACAACATGCATGTAAAAAGTTTTTGGGAGTCCGTGCTACAGCTAGCTGTCCTCCCCCAACTCGTCAATCTCTTCCAGTATTGCTAGTAGTACTCCATGGCGCGATCCATCGACAAGCAGGCGGGCAAAGTTATCGTATACTCGGTTTGCGGTGAGTGGCATGCCGAGCGACCGTGTGGGGTCGAGCCGTGGAGGAGGGTGAGACACGAACATGACAGACGTGATTTAAACATTGGTTTTGCTCGATGGCGCGATCCAACGAAATGAAACATTGGTTTCTCTCCGTTTCCATTTTTTCTCTGGAAAAATGGAAACTTTCCACTCCATTTTCATTCCTATTCCAAGGTTGCCCCGTTACAACATTCCATCAAATACAAAGGAAAACTAACACGCATGCTGATGCATCTCAATGATTCATAGATCATAGCCAATATTTACTTCACAACTAAAGAAAAAAGTTGTGAGAGCGTGTACGAAAGAAAAACTGCTGATGGGTCACTACAACTTAAACCCTAAACCCTAAACATGATTTAATTCCCTGGCCAGGTAGAACCTGTCGAAGGAAAGATGGCTGGCACCCTCGGATCATACGATGCTTTTGTGCAGTTCCACTAAAATCGACCTGAGCATCCCTGATGGCAAAGATATTGAAGAAGTATGATTAGAATAATAGTATTGGCACTAGTTCATGAGACATAAACTCATCACAAGTAGAAGCCGGTAGAAGTAGAGCAAGATCGACATGGAGATGGAGCTACGGCAGTGGAGCAAGCCGGCTCCAAAAGGAAGATGGACTACCTGGGACGTCGGGCTGTAGCTAGAAGGGCGGTTGGGACGCGGCATCGGCCCAAACCGCGGTGACCCTCGATTGGGACGCACCGACTGTGGGTTTTCTCCCTCACCGATGTCGACCGCGTCTACGCAGAACATTGTTCCCTTCCCCCAGCTGCGGGATCAGGCCCGTCGTTCTATGCTTGTGAAGAGAGCAACCTTAGCAAGCAGGCTTGTAGCTTAGGCTCCTGCTAGTGTATATATAGTGGTTTTCTTTTTCTCTCCATATCAACCATTTTATATTGCGTACGTGTCATTCAAGAGTGAAATGATGGTTGCTTCTTCCAACTAACTTACTGTGTGATTTGACTACTCCTTAGTGGCGCCTACACATACTCCCCCTACGTGTATGCAACAGTCACACGTACACATGGACGCAAAAACGGGTGCGACGCCCTAATGCATGCATGTCCGAGCACACGACGGAACACACACGGTCACGCTAAGTGCTCAACCTACACGTGCATGCACACACATACTCAGTCAGGGTGAGCTAGTGACCGTATAAACACCCGAAAATATATATATTGAGCGCAATGAGCGTATTATGAAGTCCACTGACCGTATTTTTACAAATATACAGTGACAGACAGTGTATTTATCTCGTTTGAAATTAATCCATATTAACCGGAGAGGAGGCAGTATGGACTAGCATTACTTGCACGCGGTGGCTTGCAGGACAAGGAGAAACTTTTGACTAATGCAAGCTCTCC
>NW_021251827.1:0-1148 GCF_002162155.2 Triticum dicoccoides
TTTTTTTGCAAAATCTGTGAACTATTTTTCAATTTTTATGATTTTTTTTCAAGATCGATTATCTTTTTTCAAATTTGTGAACCTTTTTCAAAATTTCATGAACTTTATCTAAATTTTGAGAACTCTTCTCAAATTCGTGACATTTTCTCAAATTCACGTTTTTCTTCAGTTTGTACGCCATTTTATGAACTTTCTCCAAATTCACGTTTTTTATATTGTGCATTTATTTTCCATTTTATCCTAAAATAATACGCATAATAGGCTGGGTATATAATAAGGGTAGTTTGTCCTCAAAATGAACAGCTAAGGAAGTACGACCTAGTGGCTGTGTTCGAAGGTTTGGCTACAGGCGGTCCGAGATCAAATCCCGGGTCTACTACATTGTTTGCGATAGGCGCTCCTTCCCTGTGTTTCCTGGGCCTGCCGCTACGCGAGACGTGCGAGCGCCAGTATCGCTAGCCGGCGCCTGCAGCGCCGAACAGGAGCTCCCAGATTTCGTTTCTCTAAATGAAATCAGATGGGGAAACCTCTCTTTTTTCCATAAAAAATCGCCAATGTGTACTGAGCATACAAATAATTCATTTTATTTATGTTGGTGCAATCAGTGGCTGGATTTAAAAAAATGTTCACACATTTTAAGTATGCCCACACCGTTTAAATGTAGAAAAAATTCTACCATTTTTATAAAAAAAATCACCATTCAAAAACATATTCATGACATTATTTTTTCACACATTTAAAAGTATGGCCATGAGATTTTAAAAGGATACATAAAATGCCAAAAATTATCCACTTGATTTTAATAAATGTTTGTACCATTCAAATAAATGCTCATGCCATTAAAAAATTCACATGTTAAAAAATTATTTTTAAAATTAAGAATACCGGGAAAAATAAACCAAAGGTAGGCTAAATGAAAAAAATAAAAAATAAAAATAGAAACATGAATACACAAATAATTAGTTGAAGCAACCATTTACCACATCAAAATGGCGGACGCAGAGAAGAAATGACACTCCGATGAGAAAAAAAAACTGCTCCCGCACTTGCTGGTGGGCCACGACTTATCCTGGGCCCCACCTTACAACGTGAGACATGCGTCACGAGCTGCACGTCCTTTTTCAAGAGTTTTGCTTTTTTCTTGAGTG
>NW_021251828.1:0-1264 GCF_002162155.2 Triticum dicoccoides
GTAACATCAGAAAGAGTCAACAATAGACATTTTCAGCAAGCTCACATACTCATCTATCTTGTAGTCTTCTATAATTGCTAACACTCACGCAATACTTGTGGTTATGGAGTTTCTGTCGGACACTGAGAAAGATAGGGGATTATTGTGTTGCCTCCCAACATATTCACCTTTAGGTGATGTCAACAATAATAGCCCATGCTAACTTACATCCAATTGGATATATATATATCATGATCTTTCAAACACGAAGAGCTTGCTAAAGGATAAAACAAAAAAGGGAAAGGTGAGGATCACCTTGACTCAAGCATAAAGTAAAAACATAAAGTAAAAGATAGGCCCTTCGCAGAGGGAAGCAGAGGTTGTCATGTGCGTTTAGGGTTGATGCACAAAATCTTAATGCAAAAGAACATCACTTTATATTGCCCCTTGTGATGAGGATATGTACCTAGGGTAGGGTCATAGACCTATCTAGGATACCATGCCCAAGCACATCCTTAGACGAAGCTACCTTCCAGTCGACCAAGAGAGACTCCACTCGACCGGCTAGAAGACACTCGACAAACCTGAAGACACTCGACCATCAACACCCACTCGACCATCAGGAGTTCAGGATCTACTCTGCATCCAAACGGTCTGTAATTAAGTAGTCTTAATGGTCATGATGACACTTTAAGTAGGGCATTACCAGTAACTCCCTGCCTTAATGTACTTTAATCCTCTGCTACGTGGGATGGCTGGGGTCCTGGCGTCCTCTATATAAGCCACCCCCCTCCACTGGTAGAGGGGTTGGCACCCCTGTAACTCATATACACAGAAATCAGTCGACCGCCTCCGGGCTCCGAGACGTAGGGCTGTTACTTCCTCCGAGAAGGGCCTGAACTCGCTAAACACTCGTGTGTACAACTACTCCATAGCCAGGATCTTGCCTCTCCATACTGTTAGGACCCCGACTCAATGCCACATCGATCTAGCATGTAACACCTCATATCACTTTGCGGCCTCACGCACGGTATTCCCACGGGTGTCGCCTTACCTTTGCCCGGGACCGTTTGCGCCTTTTAGCACACGTATATGACAGTGTCGCTAGCATCCATATGATAAGGAGCCCGGGCTGACATGGCTAGTCGTAAACCCAAAGTGGCACAGACTTACAGGGACAGGCATCCATGACCCAGCATCGAACGTGTCGGTCATCAGCGAGTGAATCCAGGTTGTAGCACTGGGCTAGCAGGACTCCGGTGAACCGGGCTGTAGCGGGCTAACA
>NW_021251829.1:0-408 GCF_002162155.2 Triticum dicoccoides
AGTTATTAGCTAGATGGCTTCTTCTCTCTTTTTGGATCTCAATACAATGTTCTCCCCCTCTCTTGTGGAGAACTATTCGATGTAATCTTCTTTTTGCGGTGTGTTTGTTGAGACCGATGAATTGTGGGTTTATGATCAAGTCTATCTATGAACAATATTTGAATCTTCTCTGAATTTGTTTATGTATGATTGGTTATCTTTGCAAGTCTCTTCAAATTATCACTTTGGTTTGGCCTACTAGATTTATCTTTCTTGCAATGGGAGAAGTGCTTAGCTTTGGGTTCAATCTTGCGGTGTCCTTTCCCAGTGACAGTAGGGGCAGCAAGGCACGTATTGTATTGTTGCCATCGAGGATAACAAGAAGGGGTTTTCATCATATTGCATGAGTTTATCCCTCTACATCATGTC
>NW_021251830.1:0-508 GCF_002162155.2 Triticum dicoccoides
TGTGTGTGTGTGTGTTTATTTCAATGCAGAGCTTCCAACAATATATCAAAAAAAAAGATATGACCTTTGCCGAGTTCAGAACTCGGCAAGCAAACAACATGTCAGTCGGCTGTCAAACTTCACCGAGTGTGAAACTCAGCAAACATACAATTAGCCAGTCGGCTGTCAAATTTTCGCCGAGTTCATTGTGGAGAAAAACTCTGCCAAATGTGGCGCTTGGTAATTGCGACATGCCATGAGGCGAGCCCTTATTGGATGGAGACTGCCAAGTTGCAAAGTTGTCAAACTGTTTGCCCAGTTTCTGTTTCTAAGAACTCGACGAAGCTTGGCCCTGGTAATAACGCTGGGCCACGTGGCCCTCCCTAATTGGTTAGATATTTTCTGAGTCTGGAACTCGACAAAGCGTATTGCCCAGTTCTGCTGAATAAGAATGTGGCAGATATTTTGTACCGGGTGATGTGGTCTGCCATGTGGACTATTTCTATTGGTGACGCTTCGCCGCTAAACT
>NW_021251831.1:0-1209 GCF_002162155.2 Triticum dicoccoides
TGGAGCTGGGTTGGCTATATATGGTAGCAAAAGATTAGCAATAATCAATTCAAAGATGCAATGTTGAATAAACGCTCAACGACGGTACTGTGCTGGTCCTAGGCTAGACCGGACTAGAGACGCGAGCCTAGAACACTAATGAGGTCACGGCGTAGCACAACTAGCATCAATGAAGGATACTAAGTAGCTCTTGACAGCAAGATATAAGTGAAGATCACAACGGCAGTGAAGATAATGATGAAAAACAACTACCAAGCAGGATATACAACAACTCTCTCTCCAACTTTCCTCTTGAAAAGTTTGAGACAATTTTCTGATAAATTCTTTCAAAGAATGCTACTAACTCAAGCTTTCCAATGCAAAAAGAATCACTCAATTCCGAGTTGATATGAGGAGTCAAAGAATTCTAAAACTGGCCTGAAAAATTGGAACAAGTTGTGTTCACGAACTTCGGAGGGCAAAAAGACCTATTTAGAAGCCGATTTTGAGGTGTCAAATATTGAACTAGTTTCTGCAACTATTTAGATGCGGCTCGTCGCTATCTTCAATTTGAATACTCACGGAGCCAAAACTGACTTCGTATGAGGAAGATACACCTGTTTTACTGAACAGTGCGCAAAACAGATTCCAATCCGAATTCAGGTACGAGATTGATTCTAGATAGATCCAATTTTTTTTTCTTCTCTCTTTTTTTTCTCACGCTTTTTTTTTCTTTTTCTTCTCCCTCTTTTTCTTTTTTTTTCTTTCCTTTTTTCTCTTTTTTTTCTTTATATTCTTTTTCTCCCTCTTTCCAAGACAAACTAGATAAGATGCAGATTCGATCAGGCGAAGATGTGAGTGACCTCAACTATGATTATGACAATAAACAGTGCGTAGCACGTGGTGGAAATTGGTGGATGGGATGGTGGACAGCGGATGGAATAATGATGCAGCGACTGCGTGACTAATGTGAACAGAACTCGAAACTCTAAAGGAACTAGACACTAAGACCAGCAACTCGACACGGTGATGCAACCGATAATTCAATAATGCAAACAATGAAAAGAAAATTGCAAAGGCTCAGTCTGGCTAGGACAAAGGATGAATAGATCTAACTTTTGTTTTGTGGCTTTTTCTTGGACAATAGGTAAGAAAATAAATCTAATCTAGGAAAAACTGGAAATTCTCACCGAGCAACCTGAAAACTGATACCACTTGATAGAGGCGAGG
>NW_021251832.1:0-1053 GCF_002162155.2 Triticum dicoccoides
TTCTGTAGTTTCACCCAGAGTAAGATGGCTGTTGATGCTTATAGCAGAGAGTTTGAGAACCTCGCCCGTTATGCCACAGAAGAAGTGTCCACGGACGCCAAGAAGCAAGCTAGGTTCCGGAAGGGTCTCAACCCCAAGTTGCGTCGTGATCTCCACCTGCATCATTGTGATACATTCCAAGCCCTTGTGAACAAAGCCATCAATGCAGAGACAGCTCAGCTCACTTACGAGGAGTCTCGTAAGCACACCCGTGATTTGGGATCCTCCTCTGGCTCTAGCTCCCAGAAGCGCCGGATTTGGGTTCCAAACTCCGCTCTTCCTTCCGGATATGCACCGAGGCCATCCTACGTGGTGCCTTCTCCAGCTCAGTCGTATGTTCCACCCGGGCCTACTGGTAGACCGTTTGTCAGTGCGGGTCCACGTCCAACCTCAGGGACTTGCTTCACATGCGGGAAGCCAGGACACTATGCACGTGACTGCTCTCAGACTAGTTATGCTCCACCCCAGCCCGAGAAGACTGTTGGCTGTATTAAGCCATCACGCAAGATGATCAGTGTCAAGTCAGCCCCTACTGAACGTGGACGTGTGCATCACGTCTCAGCTAAAGACGCTCATGATGATCCAGATGTCGTTCTTAGCACACTCCTCGTCAATTGTCACCCAGCATCAGTTCTATTCGATACTGGAGCATCTCACTCCTTCATTTCTGAAGGCTATGCTCGCTTGCACGACATGTCATTTTGTGATATGCCCTCTCCACTACTTATTCAAACTCCTGGATCCAAATGGCAAACCTCTAGTGTAAGCCATGGTAACGAAATCCTTGTTGGCAGACTTGTATTCCTTGCATCACTTGTAGCCCTCAAGTCCTCAGATATTAACATCATCTTGGGTATGGACTGGATGACAGCTCATCATGCCAAGATTGATTGTTACACAAGATCTGTTCAACTTACACACCCATCTGGCAAGATAGTCACCGTCTCCACTAGAGTTGCAAGGCGTCAGCTCTATTCTCTTAATGCCAGCCCTCTTCCAGACCTTGAAGATATC
>NW_021251833.1:0-1011 GCF_002162155.2 Triticum dicoccoides
TCGAACTATGAAGAAGCAATGGCGGGCCCAGATTCCAACAAATGGCTAGAAGCCATGAAGTCCGAGATAGAATCCATGTATGAAAACAAAGTATGGACTTTGACTGACTTGCCCGATGATCGGCGAGCGATAGAAAACAAATGGATCTTTAAGAAGAAGACGGACGCGGATGGTAATGTCACCATCTATAAAGCTCGACTTGTCGCTAAGGGTTATCGGCAAGTTCAAGGGATTGACTACGATGAGACTTTCTCTCCCGTAGCAAAGCTTAAGTCCGTCCGAATCATGTTAGCAATTGCCGCATACTATGATTATGAGATATGGCAGATGGACGTCAAAATGGCATTCCTTAACGGGCATCTTAAGGAAGAACTGTATATGATGCAGCCGGAGGGTTTTGTCGATCCTAAGAATGCTAACAAAGTATGCAAGATCCAGCGATCCATTTATGGGCTGGTGCAAGCATCTCGGAGTTGGAACATTCGCTTTGATGAGATGATCAAAGCGTTTGGGTTTATGAAGACTTATGGAGAAGCCTGCGTTTACAAGAAAGTGAGTGGGAGCTCTGTAGCATTTCTCATATTATATGTAGATGAGATACTTTTGATGGGAAATGATATAGAATTCTTGGACAGCATTAAGGCCTACTTGAATAAGTGTTTTTCAATGAAGGACCTTGGAGAAGCTGCTTATATATTAGGCATCAAGATCTATAGGGATAGATCGAGACGCCTCATAGGTCTTTCACAAAGCACATACCTTGATAAGATTTTGAAGAAGTTCAAAATGGATCAGTCCAAGAAGGGGTTCTTGCTTGTACTGCAAGGTGTGAGATTGAGCTCTGCTCAATGCCCGACCAAGGCAAAAGATAAAGAAGAGATGAGCGTCATCCCCTATGCCTCAGCCATAGGATCTATTATGTATGCCATGCTGTGTACCAGACCTGATGTAAACCTTGCCGTAAGTTTGGTAGGAAGGTACCAAAGTAATCCCGGCAAGGAACACTGGACA
>NW_021251834.1:0-1270 GCF_002162155.2 Triticum dicoccoides
AGCTAGTCAAGTAGAGGCATACTAGTGACACTTTGTTTGTCTATATATTCACACATGTATTATGTTTCCGGTAAATACAATTCTAGCATGAATAATAAACATTTATCATGATTATAAGGAAATAAATAATAACTTTATTATTGCCTCTAGGGCATATTTCCTTCAGTCTCCCACTTGCACTAGAGTCAATAATCTAGTTCACATCGTCATGTGATTTAACACCAATATTCATATCTGTATATGATTAACACCCATAGTTCACATCATCATGTGACCAACACCCAAAGGGTTTACTAGAGTCAATAATCTAGTTCACATCTCTATGTGATTAACATCCAAAGAGTACTAAGGTGTGATCATGTTTTGCTCGTGAGAGAAGCTTAGTCAACGGGTCTGTTACATTCAGAGCCGTATGTATTTTGCAAATATTCTATGTCTACAATGCTCTGTACGGAGCTACTCTAGCTAATCGCTCCCACTTTCAATATGTATCCAGATTGAGACTTAGAGTCATCTGGATCAGTGTAAAAATTTGCACTGATGTAACTTTTACAACAAACTCTTTTATCACCTCCATAATCGAGAAACATCTCCTTAGTCCTTACTAAGGATATTCTTGACCAATGTCCAGTGATCTACTCCTAGATCACTATTGTACTCCCTTGCCAAATACAGAGCAAGGTATACAATAGGTCTGGTACAAAGCATAGCATACTTTATAGAACCTATGACTGAGGCATAGGGAATGACTTTTCATTCTCTTCCTATTTTCTGCTGTGGTCGGGATTTGAGTCTTACTCAGTTTCATACCTTTGCAACATAGGCAAGAACTCTTTCTTTAACTGTTCCATTTTGAACTATTTCAAAATCTTGCCAAGGTATGTACTCATTGAAAATCTTTATCAAGCGTCTTGATCTATCTCAATAGATCTTGATGCTCAATATATAAGTAGCTTTTTACTGAGGTCTTTTCTTTTTAAAGAACTCCTTTAAAACACTCCTTTATGCTTTGCAGAAAAATTCTACATCATTTCTGATCAACAATATGTCACTCACATATACTAATCAGAAAGGCTGTAGTGCTCCCACTCACTTTATTGTAAATACAGGCTTCATCGTAAGTCCATATAAAACTATATGCTTTGATCAACTTATCAAAGCGTATATTCCAACTCCGAGATGCTTGCACCAGTCCATAGATGGATCGCTGGAGCTTGCACATTTTGTTAGCACCTTTAGGATTGACAAAACCTTCTGGTTGCATCATATA
>NW_021251835.1:0-846 GCF_002162155.2 Triticum dicoccoides
AATTTTTGCAACCAAAATGGGTTACACTCTCAGCATTGTACATCTTTACTTGAAAATCCACACCATGATGGGTCCTTAGGAGAATTTTTTTGGTTTTCATACTTTCATGGTCTTCAAAACCCATCCTCTCCAAGACATAGCGTCTTGCATAGCATGGGATAAGCTAGACGAATTAGAAAAGATGAAAAATACACGTTAAAATAGTTGAAGTTGTGCTTAATTACAAAAAAACTATTGTCGTCGTTGTGTACCGTATGAACATCGAAGGTCTCCTCGAGCTTAATGCTGAAGCGCCGATCTTCGTCCAGCTCAATGAACCTGTCGCACATACCTCGGTCGTCGTGGCACCAGTCGCACTCTCCCGCGCGGTTTTCATCGTCCGAGTACGACATTTCCGGCCTAAGTTCATAATTCAAATATTAAATATATGTACTAAAAAACCTAAATTAGATCATTATTATTAATCACGGGTTGACTATCGGTGATGGTACGTAGCTCCTCCTTTCATTCTCGAGTGCATTATTACAATAAATTGTCTAGCACACGGGAATGAAGGAGAAGCTACCCCCACGACGGCGTGGATGACGGAGGGGGCTCCTAGATTTCTGCATAGAGTGCTCTTCAATTTTAGCATTCAAAGTAGGAGTACTTTTCCAATATGAGCATTCAATAAGCAAAACCAAATCGTAAAATAAAGAAGTATTCAAATTAGCATGCATTCAATTATAACCAAAAGTACATCATCTCTTGTGTCCGTACATCGTCGAATACTCCTCGAATACTATCATACATATAGCATCGCTAATTAATACAGCTAGAACCGTAGCGCCCGACGGGTATCGTCGC
>NW_021251836.1:0-1142 GCF_002162155.2 Triticum dicoccoides
AACCACGATCATATTTGTCTGTTAACGGATTCTACCCGTTATGTCCCCGGAGCACGCGCTTGTGAGCAACGCGCCATAATAGAGTGTAAATTCCTCTAATTACGTAGATCAACGTTAGGGCTGTGATCTAACTATACGATCTAGCTCCTTCCAATCATCAGTGTACCCGGGTAGTCTTTCCAATATAAATAGTATATTGTATTCCACTGATAATCGACCAGCTTCCTTAAGCATATATCACTTAAGTACATTCCAGCAAGTAACAATTCCATGCTAAACATGTAAATCAATTCCATGTATAAATACATGTACAATTCCATAATGAGGTATTCCAAATATTAGTAATTCCTAGTAATTTGAATATAGTTGCAGGACACATAATTCCAACAGAGCGTATTGCAAGTTTTCTTTTTGTAACATAAGTCTTGTTGCAAAAAATATGAAAAATGTACAACAAAGGTAGTGTTGCATATTTACCTTTTGTAACCGACGCCTTTTTGCATTATTTTTTGCAGCAGATTGTAGAATTTCTTCTTTGTTTTTTCACGTTTTTTCAACATCGTTGTTGTTGCAAAAATATTTACAAGAAAGATGTAGTGCCCAGCTAGATAAGGGAGAAATAGTGCAGTGCGCCGGAGACGCATCACACGCTGGAGGAGGCGGGCGCCCCGTGCTGGATCAGTCGGCTGTTCCCAAGCTTACCCCAGTAAAACATGGGTAAGACATTTTTTGTTCCACGGTGGTGTCTAGACCAAACCAGTTATTGGTGGCTAGATACCAATATACTATTTCCTGGAGCAACACACCGTGCATTACTGAGAGATCACCTCTGACTGAGCTTTCGCATCCTGATGTCTCCTATTCTAAAGTTCTCTACATTTTCAAATATGCATGTGCACATGCATGTATCCACACTGCTACTTGCTAGCTAGCTGGCAACACCTATGTCTATCTCGCCAGCCTTGTTCTTGTTAAGAGCATCCCTAGCAAACCCCTTTATGGCACCGACCGCAAAATAGCCATCACTTTACGGTTTTACGTGAAAAAAGTTGTCCGAACAGTCCGACCCTTAATTTCTTTTGAGGGGCACGATAAAGCCCCCTCCGACCTGCGAAAACTCAGTTTGCCCTACCCCCCCCCCC
>NW_021251837.1:0-395 GCF_002162155.2 Triticum dicoccoides
TGGAGGGCCTTTAGTCCCGGTCCTGGATTGAACCGGGACTAAAGGGTCAGGGCATTAGTACCTACCCTTTAGTCCCGGTTCCACAACCGGGACTAAAGGCCCTTACGAACCGGGACTAAAGGCCCTTTTTCTACCAGTGATAGGAGATAAAAGTAAAAGATAGGCCCTTCGCAGAGGGAAGCAGAGGTTGTCATGTGCTTTTATAGTTGGATGCACAAAATCTTAATGCGAAAGAACGTCACTTTATATTGCCACTTGTGATATGGACCTTTATTATGCAGTCTGTCTCTTTTATTTCTTCCATATCACACGATCGTATAAAGCTTATTTCTCCCACACTAATAAGTCATACATATTTAGAGAGCAAATTTTTATTGCTTGCACCAAGTAGAGAT
>NW_021251838.1:0-648 GCF_002162155.2 Triticum dicoccoides
CGGTCCCCAGCGTTGCCCAAGATCTTGGCACGCATGTAGAAGGGGTCGACTATCACGATGTCCGGGGTCTTGTCGCGAATGATCCGCATCTCCATACTCAGCGAAAATAGCCGAACGAAGGTGTAGTGCAGCGGATGAAGGTTCAACATAGCGTGGATGTCATCAAAACGCAGGACGATCGTACGCCCGATGGAGTTATCCACAAAGCCCTTGCCCTCTGGCACCTTGGCCGCGAAAACCGGGTATGCCAAATCCTTCTCCCTGAGACGCCGCTTCTCCAAAGCAAGAACATTGTCATGCAGACTCCGCATAGCACCGGTTGCAGCATTGCGCATATTTGTCGGTAGCATCGCCCTACCCGCCACATGCACCCTCCTCGAGATATCCTGCGGTGAAGGTGGCCCGTCCTGAGCACGGATCGTACTCGGTGCCGGCTGGCTCGCACCCTTCTTAGTCTTTCTTTTGCGTGCCTTCTTCTTCTCCTGTAATGGGACCGAGTTCTGCTCACAGACCGCCTTCTTGAGTGTGTTGGGGCTGATAATATTTCGCACCTCGCCTATCTGAGGCTCGGTGAAGTCGGCAGCTGGAGGCGTCTCCTGAGAGCTGAACGCCAGACGGCGCCTGTTGCAACTTGGCTTCTCCGCGGTA
>NW_021251839.1:0-15390 GCF_002162155.2 Triticum dicoccoides
CATTGAGTTGTTTCAAAAATGCCAAATGAAGAAATATCTTCACACATGAGCATGGTTTCTTGACATAATATTGACAGGAGCATTGAGTTGTTTCACAAATGCCAAATGAACAACACAAAAAGCATTGAGTTGCTCACAAGTGCCAAATGACCAAATATTGCAGGCATAATATGTTGACAGAAGCATGATATGTTCACAAATGACCAAAAAATACATGGTTTGTAGCACAAATAACTTAGTTCACATCAAACACAACTTAGTACTCCATTAGAACATACATTAGTTGTGTAGCACAAATAACTTAGTTCACATCTTCCGGTACTCCATCAGACCAAAGTGGCAACATTCTCTCACTCAAGTGTTACCACTGGCAGTAAAGAATGACATCAAGCGAGTATAATTCCCTGGGACACTTGAAGGAGCACCAGAAGTAGAAGGACCAGAAGTTGAAGCTCCTGCAGCAAATCTTGGGGCAGTGAAAGGCCTTGCAAATCTTGCACTTGCACTAGCTCACCGTCTAGAAGATCTTGAAGTAGATCTTGCAGTAGCAGATCTTGCACTAGTAGATTTTGCAGAAGCAGTTCTTGCAGAAGTAGATCTTGCAGTACCAGACCTTGATCTTGGTGGCTGCTGTGATCCTGATGGAGTATCTTCATTCCTTGATCTTGTAGGTGGAGTAGCTTCATTCCTTGATCTTGTAGGTGCCTTGCAAACATACAAAGAAACATGCTAGTTAGTCACAAGGTTTTAGCACAAAAAACATAGAAGGAAAGAAGACCAATTAACAAGTACTATTCACAAGGATTTACCACATGCTTGTTTTTCCTCATAGCCAACTCTGATCTCAACTATTGCTTGCAGTTGGTGTACCTATGGCCTTGGAACCCACAGTTGCTGCATGTTATGGTCGCCATTCTTGAACCGTCCTTTCGTTTTGGAACCTCAAATCTGCCCTTTATTCTCTTCTCTTTCCTTCTTCCCTTTTTCACATGAAATTTGGGTGGCTCTATGTCTGGTCCACTTGTCCTTGTCCAATCATGTTCACCAGGAACTGGATATATCATTGGTTCATATGCAGCAAGATAAAAGGTTTTTTGAAGAAATTGCAGACATAGTCCTCTGGAAATCCTTTTGCCTTGTTAATTGCTGATATTGCATGTTGCATGGTATGCCAGACAAGTCCCACTTTCTGTAGCCACATGTATAAACTTCCAAGTTTACAACATGTGTTTGTTGCCCACTGGTCACCTGCCAAAGATTTACATCAGTTTGAATAGGTTTGCAAAATCTGGCCCTTTCCTTTTCCTCCTCAAGCTTCTCAGCATAATGTGGTGTGATCTCCCATAGAGATGCCTTTCCTCTCTCTCTCTCTCTCTCTCTCTCTCTCTCTCTCTGTTCCTTTGCCACCTCACCATCTGCTTGTCCTTAATATCATCAATCATGGTCCTAATAGGTTTTTTCCTAAAATCTATGATGTACTTGCACTACTAGGGAAAACGTTATACACAGGATTTTACCAGCAGCGCGGTATAAAAACAGACGCTACTGCTAATTAGTAGTAGCGCGGGTTAAGAACCCACGCTACTAATAAGTTGATAGTAGTAGCGCGGGTTTTTAAACCACGCTACTACTAAATGGTTTCCGTCACGCCTCATCAGATAGGCAGTAGTAGTAGCGCGTGGTGTAAAACCTGCGCTAGTACTAAATGAATAGCAGTAGCCCGTGTTATATACCCGTGCTTCTACTATGTACCTCCGTACCCCCTCCTGCGCCGGTCTCCCGTTCGTCTGTCGACACAAAACAAAACAAAACGAAAAAAATCTATGGCGAACCCCCCTTCCACCCACTCCTCTTCGCCTCCTCCCACCCAACCCCGCCGCCGGCGACCTCATCTTCCCCCACCACCGGTGCCCTCTCCCCTCCCCTCCCAGATCGACTAGACCAGATCTGACCAGGCTCTCCATCCCTCCTCGCGCCCGAAACACTAGAAGCCCCTATTTTTCCTATCCAAGCGCCGCCGCCGACCTCTACCCACCCTCTCCTCTGCCCCTCACTTTCCGTCCAAAGGGAAGGCCCCAGACCGGCCGGATCCACCACGCCCACAGTGCGGCTTCCGGATTCGACGCCCGCAACCAAAGGAGGAGTCCCTTCCGGATCCCATCTGCTCTCTTCCACAATTCCACCCATGGAGGTCTTCTTCTTCATCTCCATACCTGATTCGTGAGCTTTTTTTTGTGTGTGCAGGTTGCTCTGATCCGATCTGGTCAAGGGGGCCGTGGAGAAGCTGCTCCCATCTGCCAGCCTTCGATTCTTCTGAAACTTATGCTTTTTTTTGTTCGAAGACTGAACTTATCCATTTTATATAGAATATTGAACATCATAAGTCAGATTGCCATGGGTTCATAAGTCAGACCGCCTTCCGTTCCTGCATTATCACCACCATTCTTTCTGCAATAGTATCTGAATCCTGCCACTCTGTTGCACCGTTACCAACCTTACTTATTGTCTAAAACAAATTCAGTCGCCATTCACAAGTTGGAACAAGATAAATGAAGTGGGTTTATGAAATTGAGATCATTCTCACTAGCTTTGGTAACTTAGAGATATTTAGCTTTCTTAACGAACCCCTAGCATCTTCTTTGAGTTAGTAATGTTATTACATACGTCTGTACTGTTGATGGTTACTACTGTTAGTTATGCACTGTTGATGGTTTTACTGTTAGTTATGCACTTGAGTGATGGGTCTGTAGGATAATAAGATCATCAACTCTGCTACACAGGGTCTGTAGGATAATGCTGATCAAAATATTGATATGTTAGGACTAGTTTCCTAGTGCAAATGCACTAAGAAAAATCATGCGCCATGACATTTATGCTAGCTAGCTATATTCAGTTGGTAGGTGCTCGTACTTAAACTGCACATTTAAAATTTAAGCTTTGTTAGTGTTATCTATTTAGTCTGATTTATACACTGCATTCCTAAGCTGAAATATTTTTTGTAACTGAAATATATAGTCTGAGTTTCATTCAGTTATTTGTCACTTTTTAACTGAATATCTTTTTGTAACTGAAATATATGTGTACTTACAGTGCATATTCGCATTGTATCAGAATCTTAGTCCTTTTCTCCTGTATCGTCTGAGATTATGCTTCCTCTTCATTTATTCATTATATCTATATGCCTTGCTGATGCTCATTTCTATCGCTGCAGGATAATGAGATGTTGAAGCGGCAGAGTGAATCCATGAGACTGTAGTTCAATTGCACCATTCCATTGAATATTACTCAGGAATAAGGACATTTCAATGGCAGATTAGCTCTATTTTTCCTTTTCATTTTTCTTACTATTGGAGTGAGGAAATGTAGAATGAGAAACTGTGTGGTAGCAGATATGGCAACTGTGTGATAGTAAAATCAGGAATAAGGAATATGGCAACTGTGTGATAGTGACATTTTTCCATCACAATTGTTTCTCTGAATTGTATGCGCAAAATGGAATTGGTTAATTTTTTTTTTAAATCCTAAATAGTTAGTAGTAGCGTGGGAACAAATTGAGCACTACTAGTATTTTGAATACTAATAGCGCTGGTATTATAAGCATGCTACTACTACTTTGTTAGTAGTAGCGCGGTTCCGTAATAGCAGTAGCGCGGGTATCACACACGCTACTACTAACAAAGCTAGTAGTAGCGCGATACTAGTAGCGCGGGTACCCGTGCTGCTAGTAGCCATTTTACCTGCGCCGCTAGTAGCCTTTTTCCTAGTAGTGTTGTTGAACACCTCAGACAGGTTGTTAACAACCAAGTCTGTCTTGCAGTTAGTGTCAAAATCATGCCTAGCCCATGTGTGCTTAGGTATTCCACTTAGCCACTTCCAAGTTTCCTCACTCTCATTTTTCAAGTCATTCATGGCAATGTTGAAATTGTGCTGGTTATAAGCATAGCTGGCATTATCCATGCATTTCTTAAGATCTTCCCCCCTAAACCGAGCATTCTGGAAATTTGCATAGAGGTGTCTAAGGAAAAATCTTTGATGACAGTTTGGGAAAACTTGGTTTACTGCATTTAGTAGCCCCTGTTCACATAGCATGCTAGACTTAGCTGTTGTACTACTACATCTAGAACATAACATGCTAATGCAGAAGAACATAAAAGCAAGAACATAACAGGAAGATGCATGCATACCTTCTGTCTATCAGACATGATAGTATAAGGCCCAAATTTGCAAACTTATCCTCCTAGACATATCTTCAGTTGGTGTAGAAACCAACACCAGTTAGTTGTGTCCTCTTGTCCAATAACAGCAAATGCAAGTGGGAAAATATTATTATTCCCATCTCTTCCAGTGGCAGCTAGGATTTGAGCACCCGTGGTGAGCTTAATAAAGCATCCATCAACACCTGTTGTTGTAACCAAAGAACAATTTAAACTTCTACAAAGCATTACTAAACTATATATTTAAGTATAAAGAACTATAAAGCACCACTACATCCATTGAGAAAGAACTATAAAGCATTACTAACCAATGAATTGTCTGCATCCATTGAGAAATCCCTCCCTTGCTCCATTTATGCAGAAGAACATAGCATGAAACCTTGGTCCTCGATGTGGTATTTTTGTAGTTGGTTTTGGAGTAACTATTGCAAGTACAACCCTACTACCAGGGTTTGTATCCATGATGGTCTGAGAATAATCCCTAAGCCTGGGATACTGTTTCTTGTGCTCTCCTAGCACAGCTTCCACAGCAAGGTTTTTGTCCCTATAGGCCATGTGCCTTGGGACATCAACACCATACTTCTCATTGTAGTTGTCAATCAGAGTGTGTATGCTTGTGGTTGGATCAGACCTAAACAGTGACTCATAGGTCTTTGCAAGCCACTTGGCACTAATCCTAGATGTCTCAGTGCCGCTAAGGCAAGTGTGCTCCAGCCTTATTTTCTTAATAGCAAAAGTCTTCTCCCCTTTGATAACTGCAGCAACTATGCTAAACTGGCAGTGCTCCTGGTTACAATAGGCAATGATCCTTTGGTCTGAATTTCTGTGATACCTGATGTCTCTGGCCTGTGTTATATGCAAGCTCAACAAAGCATCTCTGAATTCCTTCTGATTCTTGAAGCAAATGTACAGACATAACCGCTCATGTGGTTGCCCAAGTTTGTGATTGTACCAGATCCTTGGTTTCCTTTTCTTCGCCCTACTCTTCCTCCCTTTAAGTAGAACAAATGACAGTGGCTCATGTCCATCATCTTCATCCTCAAACAGCAACCCATCAACTTCTTCATCTGATGAAGGAATGAAATCAGGTTGCACCTCCTCCAACACACTTGAATGTGTCCTAGTAATAGGGCCTCTCCTAACTATCAGCTTCTTCCTCTTTTTTGCATTGCTTCTTTTTCTGTTGCAACAACATTGACCTCATCCTCCTTCTATTTCTCCTCCTCCTCCTCCTCCTCCTCCATCTCAAACAAGTTCTCAACCTGAGTGTCACCCTCATAATGTAATTGTTCCTCTTCTGAATCCTCATCTAAATCTTCATCTGAATCTTCATCTTCAACTTCTTATTTTGCTAGTTTATTCCCCTCAATTATCTCTGTGTCTTCAATTGTCCAGTACTTCTCCATGCAGAAAGGATTTTTTATCATTGTCATATGCAGCAGCCTCAGAGTCAACACTGTTATTATGCCCCTCCTCTACCAGTGCCTCTTCCTCCATTACAGCTTTGAGCTTCCCCTTACTAAAATTTCTGTTCTCTTGTGTGCACTGACTATGAAAAACAACACCTTGTTGATCAACAACAAGAACTGCAGGCTCATTGAGATCATACACAATAGGTGGTTTATACAATATAGTTGCTAAATTTTCTTCCCTCCTCTGACAGACATTGCTGTAGTTTGATCTCACTAAATCTCCTTCTATCTGACATACAAAAGGTGTTGTTGCCCTCACTAGCAAATTCAAGACTAAACTATGCTCATATTCCTTCTTAAGTTGTTGTAGTTTGATGTTTGTGTCAATTAACTCTAACCCATGCTCTATTTCCTCTCCTCTGCCTAAATTCTTCATGTGGTACAGTTCATCAGAGAAAGAATAACCTTGTGTGTGCATTAGTGCATATAAGTTCAGAAATGTCACATCTGAGTTGCATATCTTCCTATCCAGATTGTGTTGTGCATCAAAATGAATCCGAACATCCAAAACAGCATCATCCAAACTACAATTGACAGCACAAATTTAGACTGTGATGAGCAAGTAACCCTAGCCCCATGTTCTAAATATATAGAAAGAAGCAGAGAAGAGAACGACTTACAACACGCCGCCAGCAGCTCCACTGGTCCACTGATGGCTACTGCTAGGGTGGGCCACCGATATCTCTGCCAGCTTCACCCTGTCCTCCATGGACAGCACGGCCTCCTCCTCCAAATCCTCGTCGTCTGCACTGCAGTAGTACGAACTGGAGCCGTCGACGTCGTCCAGACCTAAGTGGTCATCGGGGCCGAGGCCAGGAAGGTCTCCGTACACGCCAGCATCGTCGGCGCCGCCGGGAGTCGCCGCCGCCATCGTCTGAGAGGGCAGAGGGAGACAAGGGAGGGGGAGAGAAACTAGGGTTCGTCGCGTACGGGTTTGACCCGACCCAGCGGCTTGGTGCGACCGAGCCGACTGGGATGAGTGACCGCGCGGGCGCGAGCAGGTGCGCGCGGGTAAGCCACCATGGCACCTGACACGTGGGCCCGGTAGGTCAGATACGTGGTCAATACGCACTTATATGGCTGTCAGACCGTTTTGCAACACTTAGGCTTAGAGTTGGTACTGCATGGGGAAAAAATGACTAGTGGTACTGACTTGTTACAACGTGCCGAAGTGTGGTAGTTCCTTGCAATTAACTTGTTGAAACAACATGGTCCATAAATTGAGTGGCGCTAAGTAATCCTTATGCAATAGATAAACAAATGTGTTGTTTCCGATATGCTTTCAATTGCCCTCAGGGAGGTTTACTAAGTAAGTAACGTAATAGGATAATAACGGCATGTACGACCCTTTCACATCTCTTTTGTGTTTGATTAACTTAGTGCTTTATTTGTTTAGCTCATGCTTAGCTACCGACACGTAGTGAAAAGGAGTACATTATTTTGAAATTCAAAATTGATCAAGCGACATTGTTATTGGCCATTTTACAAACAACAACTTTCAACATTGCTCATTTTGTTGATAAACTCACGATTTCCTATGCAGGGAATCTTTGGCGCCAGGTCACCACTTTGGTGAAGTCTTTGGTTTCCAAGTCTCTACTAGTGAAATCAAGATTTGACTTTGTCAATACACTTCCATCCTAGAAGTTCACTCGGAAGATGCATGCATGCATGTGGAGGTCTGCATCTACATCTAGACTAATACAAGTATTTCACTGGCTACAGTTCAAGATCTGATGCAGAGTTAGTAAGCTGCAGATTAATGAATGCCGCCCCTATATAAATAGCAGCCAAGCCAAGCATCCATTCACTCAGCTTCACCCATAGCACGTTAGATCCAGCTGGAAACTACTTGCCTTAGATATGAAGAAGTCCGCTAGGCCTTACTCCGTCAACCTCGTCGGCATGCTGCTCGTCATCTTGATGCTCTGTGCCGTGAACGTCCAGCCAATACAGCCAATGCTAGTCTTTACACACAGAAACACCAGCCAAGAATTAAAATTACAAACAAGACTGAAGAATTCTCTGAGCTGGACTCCAACACTCGTCACCTGCCTCTATCACGACCATAGTGATAGAATAAGCCATGGTAGCGGTAGGGGTCATTGTGAGTGCGCTGGTCAAGCCGGCGCCGGTCTTGTTGCGTCATGGCCGGTGCTTGGCGTTGTCCGTGTGTGTTCGTGGTGGGCGTGAGCACTACTAGGGAAAAACTTATATACAGACACTTATCGGTAGCGCTTGTTAAAGCGAAGCGCTACTGCTATGTAGCAGTAGCGCGGGTCAGGACGCGTGCTACTACCACAAAGATAGCAGTAGCGTGTGCAGCATAAAACGCGCTGCTACTATGACGATCAGAACCGTTGCTTCCAGGCTTGGTGTAGCAACGCTCTTCTAAAAACCGCCCTACTGCTAACAAAATTTTAGCAGCATGTTTTAAGGCGACAGTGTTGCAACTAACAAAAGGAAAAGAAAGGGAAAAAAGGAAGAAAAAAGAAAAGGAAAATTAAAGAAAAAGAAAAAATGAAAGCAGTAGCAGCAGCGCGTTTTCACGAAAGCGTTGTAGCTACTTTAACTATAGTGCGTTTTCCCAACACGCGCTATAGCTAACTTATCTATAGCAGTAGCGCGTTCCTGGAAAAAGGGCTATAGCTAAGTAGCTATAGCGCATGTTTTGTAAAATCGCTACTATTATGTTTGACTTACCGCTTCGTGGGCGTCCCTCTATTCCAACAATTCCCCATTCTTCTCGCCAGACCCCAACCTCTCCCTCGCCGCCCTTGCGCTGCCTCGTCGCCCTGCCTCCGTTGCCGCCAGAGCCGCCACCAGAGCCGCACGCCATCGCCGCCACCGGAGCCGCGTGCCTCGTCTACTCCTCGTCGCCCCTGCTCCCTCATCGCCCTTGCCCCATTGCCGCCAGAGCCGCCGTCGCCGTTACCAAAGCCCCTGCTCCCTCGCTGCCCCTACTCCCTCGTCGCCCCTTCCACCCTTGTCTGCTCCTCACCGCCCCTGCTCCCTCATCGTCCATCCTCTCTGTAAGCCCCACACCCCTCCCTCTAGGTTAATTAACTTAGGTGAATTTAGTTCATTAGGTTAACTAAGTGAACTAACTAGGTTAATTTATGTAAACGAACTAGGTTAGGTAACTAAGTGGACTAGCTAGGTTAATTTGGTTTAATAACTAGGTGTTTTTTTTATATGTTTGGTTAACTACTAGGTTAGGTAACTAAGTAGATGTTAATTAGGTTAGGGCCGTAGTGGTACTGTTAATTAGATGTTTTTTAGTTAGGGAAGTAGGTTAGGTAACTAAGTAGATGCTTATTAGGTTAGGTAACTAAGTAGATGTTAATTTAGGTTAATTTGTCTAACTAACTAGGTTAGGTAACTAAGTACAGATAAATTAGGTTAGGGCAGTAGTGGTACTATTAGATGTTAATTAGATGTTTTTTAGTTAGGGCAGTAGGGTTTTACTAGGTTAATTAGGTGAAGTTAAATGAATGACCTAAATGGATGAAACTAGTAGTTAACTGAATTTTCAGGACAAATTTGTATATGCTTAAGCTCTTAACTAAATATTATTTTTAGGACAAACTTGTATATGCTTAAGTAGTGAACTAAATATATTATAGGGATGTATATATAGTTTCTTAAGTACTTATATATTTGCTCTGCACCCAATGTATGCTTCTTGAAGTGTGAAACATTGAAGTGGTCATGATATATGAAAATTCTTCGATTGTGCCCAAGTGGCCTTTTGTTGTTTCCAGGAAATAAAGCCAAGTGGCCAATGTTTTGCCGGAATGTTGATTCATTTTCGTTCCGGCAAATTTTAGGTTCTCGATTTGTCCACTTTTTAGCAAAGGTCATGCCAAAAATTTCCGTGAATTTTGGGATGACTTGTGCTACAAAGTAGGACATATCGAGTGCCCGGGATTTGCCGCACCGGGAAGGAATCAATGTTCCTGCAAAACATAGGCCTTTTTTATGTCATTATTCATTTTTTAGGTCTAGTATTAATTGACTAGATTTAATCGTAGGTAACATGGCTAGCAACGATGAAGGAGATGGTTCTGGTGATTGCGACGACGTCTACCTGGTGGGAGACGGCTATTTGAACCTTGCCAACGATCAACTGTTGTTGTTGCTGGGCCCACCTGTCACATCCGAGACCGACATCGAGACCGGCGCCGAGACTGGCATTGAAACCCAATCGGGCACGGAGACCGGCGCCGAGACCGGCAGCGAGACTGGCAAAGCCATAGAACCGGAACCGAAGAGTGATGTCGGCGCCCAAACCAGCTCCTTGCTACTAGACTAGTGGTCATGGAGGTGGACGACGACAATTTTGAGGAAAAACAGCATGTGGAAGCGCGCTCCTCCTACGGCAATCAAATAGGTTGCATCGTATGGGTGTGCGCCACCATCAACGATGAGAAACTAAAGAAGAGGCCAAATATGAAGCTCTCCCTCCTAACCCTGCTGCACCAGATATTCTTGTTCCCGGTCCGGGATGAAATCCAATATACTGATCCTCAGAAAGACCTGACAATGAAGAAGATAAAAAAACGCGCCATGACCAAGTTTAGCGACGCGTTGGCCGCCTGGAAAGTAAGGATGAAACGTGCCATCAACAAAAAGGAACCCTACTCCAAGATTGTAAACGATAATCCGACAATCACAGAAGAGCAATTTCAAATATTCAAGGCGGCTTGCGATGCCGAAGGTGCCAAAGAAAAGTCGAAGTACATGAAAGGGCTTCAACAAAGGAACATGGGGTGCCACCACCTCGGAAGCCGTGGTTACGCGGGGAAGAGGTCCATATGGTCCAAGGAGGACGTGAAACGCGAAAGTCTGAGCATCCCAGACCCCTTGTCAGAGTTCACCGTCCCGTAGGAGCATGACGTCCTCAGGGCCCGGTACCGTTGAGACCCAGTCAAGAAGGTTTTCGAGACGGACCCGGTCACGATGGAGTTCATGAGACTGCTGGTAATTTTAGTTGCTGATCAATTCGAGTGCATGATCACACCCAGCGATGTACCAACTAGCCACAGATACTAATATCTCGGTCACCGACGACCTTCGGGTTCACCCTCCGGCGATATCATTTTACAGGATGTTGGTGGCCAGCAAGGCCGCTTCCAAGAATGCGCTTGTAGACGCCCTAGAGGGGCAGACTCTAAGCCAGGAGCGGCATGAGATCTCCTGGAAGCTCACGGCTTCCCGGAATTTCTCGGTCAAGTCCTTATATACGAAGCTGACCGAGGGGAATGTGCTAGATATGGCTAGGGGGCTATGGAAAGCTGGCATTCCCCTCAAGATCAAAATTTTCGTGTGGCAATTGTGCCGCAATCGCCTCCCTACTTCCGATAATGCGGCCAACAGGAATGGTCCGGCGAACGGGTCCTGCGCCATTTGCGGCCACGGGGAAGATGCTAACCACGTGTTTTTCGGGTGTTGTCTAGCTAGATTGTGTGGAGCGCTGTTAGGGAGACGTTCAAACATAATTGGAACCTGCAATCTAGCGAGGACTTACTAAACTTGCAAAAGGCACATAGGGGTGCAAACGCGAGGTTGCTGTGGCGTAGCCTAGGGGCGCCGCTATGGTCGATTTGGGTGGTCCGGAACAAAATTACAATTGAACACAAGTTCCCTGCTCACCCTGCTGATATTCTCTTCAAATGCCATATTTTCTTACATGCTTGGGTGCCATTGGGGAAACAGTGTGACGAAGACCGCATGATCGAGATTATGGAGCAGATCAAGTTGTGCACGGTGAAAGCGAGACAACAAGGAGTGCAAGCTTGAGTCTTTTGGTTTAGCTTATGTTTGGTCGAGTGCGTAAGTGTGTTCTATATGCTAGCTCATTGCCACTTTGCATGCTCGGGCCTTCGCGCTGTTGAGACTTATGTCATTTGGTTCGTATGTTGCGAAACTTGTGTGTAGATGCTGCCTTGTGGCTTTATTAATTTAAAGCAGGACGCTACGTGCGTCTATGTTCCAAAAAAAAAACATGGTCCTAATCTAAGGCAGGAGAAGCGAGGAAAGAAGCTAACGATATGAGACGGTGGAAAGATGCTAAAGACATGGACATCAGACGGTGGAAGAAGCTAAAAGAGAAAGTGTTCATCAGAATTATGGCTGAGTCAGTTTTATGTCTGAAATCTTCACCAGTATATCAAAATCTAGACCTGTATATGTAAACTATGGTTCGTGAGTTTCCATTCAGTGTCTAAGAAACTTAAAAAACCACTATCTATAGTGGATTTTGTTATTTTGGCACGAGCTCTTCAGATGTCCAACCACCACGAAAATTTACATGCACCTTGCGCACATGAGCACCTTACTTTTTGAATTTACAGTTCACGCCCAGGAATGAATGAGCTTGGGTGCAGAATCGCAGCTCTCATATACCATGCAGATCTCCAAGATAGTTTACCAGCCGATGAAAAATCAAACCTTGCATTTTACCATTCCTCAAAAATATAAAAAATATCAGCCCTTGAGGAGAAGAGACCGGGGATCGCAGCCAAGGCAAATGCTGAGTCCCGCACCCTGTAAGATCGTTTTGGCCTGGAGCAAGTTGGTACTAGAACAATATGGGCGTTGTGCGACTGAGTTTCCTGTAACTTCCTTAGAACTTCCGTGGTAAGATTCCCATTTATCAACTGTCATTAATCAAGTAATGACTTTGCACCGAACAAGGAAATAGTGAGACTTTGCTAAGCATTGGCCATGGGAACCGCAACAACTCACCGACACTAGCTGCTGTACACATTATCTAAAAAGGTACTATTGTATTTTCTGTAACTTGGTTGGCAACATTCATAGCCCAGTAGTGCTAAACAAAGCAGTACACATCATGGCAATCTCCGTCACAACCACTTGCATGTCTGGTTACAAGAGCCTCTGCAGCACTACTCACGATTTCATATGCAAGGAAGCTCCGGGGGGCAAGAGATCCACTTGGGTCACAAGTCTTTGGTTCCATGTCTCCGCCGGTGAAACCAATATTTGACTCTGTCAATAGGTCTACTCCAAAGATGCGACTAGCAGTGTTAGGTGACCAATACTGCATTTCAAGATCCAGTGCAGAGTTATTAAGCAGCAAATTAATGAAATATAAACAACAGCGCCAAGCCAAGCATTCTTTCAGTCAGACTAGAACAAAGTGAGTGGTCCGGAGTTCAAACCCGAAGTCTATTGGGCATTGAAACAACAGGGTCCATAAATTGAGTAGCGCTAAGTAATCCTTATGCTATAGATAAACAAATGTGTTCTTTCTGATATGCTTTCAATTTCCCTGGGGGAGGTTTACTAAGTAAGTAACGTAATAGGATAATAAGGGCATGTACGACCCTTTCACATCTCTTTTGTGTTTGATTGGGCGTTGAAACAGAGTTAGTTGCAAGACACTACCACACTTCGGCACGTTGTAACGAGTCAGTACCACTAGTCACTTTTTTTGCCATGCAGTACCAACTCTAAGCCTAAGTGTTGCAAAACAGTCTGACAGCCGTATAAGCGCGTATTGACCACGTATTTGACCTACCAGGCCCATGCGTCAGGTGCCACGGTGGCTTACCCGCGCGCACCCGCTCGGTAACTCTCGCACCCGTCTCGGTCGCTCCTGGTAGTCGGGTCCGGTCGAACCCAACCGGAGCCAGCCGCACTATGTCCCTCTCCTCGCCACATCGCCCTCGTCTCTCCAGCCGCCGCCGCCGCCGATCGCCGCGTCCCCCACCGCCGCCACGCCATGGTCTTCGAGGATGAGAGCAGCGACGACTTGTCCAGCCTGCAGATCTCCTCCTCCTCCGACGGGATGCATTATCAGGTCAGTGGTAGAGCTAGGGTTAGGGTTAGGTGATTTGGGGATTTGGGATTTGATGATCTGGTTTTCTGATTTGAGGATTTGCTCCCTGTAGATTACTGCTAGCATTGAAGACCAAGACTACAATGGCTTGGAGAAGGCACCAGTGGGGCTCTGCGTGGAGCATCGGCTGCCAACTGAGCGCTGTGTAGTTTTTGAATCATTTGAGATGGGCAGGAGGTTTCTAGTTTGTGCTCAGCATGTAAGATTGATGCTCTCTCATGTTCACTGCAATATAGTTACTACTACTGATGATGAAGCACATTGTTTACCAGTTAGTAGTTTTGATGCTTATAGTACTGATGCTCACTACAATAACTTAGTTGGCTATGTTCACTTAATATATATATTTGTTTTAGTTATTTATTAGTAGTTCTCATGCTTATGGTTTTGATACTTATGTTCACTGTAATATATATATGGGCAGCAGCTTAGTTGGCAATGGAGAAGCTCATAGTTTAGTTATTTATTATTAGTGAAGCTCACTACAACATGTTGTGCAGGCATGTGCTGTTAGTTGATTGAGGCAGTGTAGATGCTAATGTTTAATTGTGGCAGTATAGGTTGCAGTAGAAGTAGCATTGTTTAGTTGGCCACATGTATAGGTTGTAGTTCTTATGTTGTTAGTTGATTTTTTAAAAGTGCCCTAACATAATGGTAATTCTTCAGAGAGTAACAATATAAGTGTTTGCTATATTGCAGGAAGCTGTGAATTGTGGTTTCCTTGATTGGGTTGACCCAGTGGCCTCCCACAATGCAAAATGCATTGTTGAAGTTTTGGGAAATGTTTGAAGACAACATGACTGCTAGGAGGAAGGATAACCTGGAAAGTTCACTTACTATCCACCACCTTAAAGAAGAGAAAAGGAATCTGGATGCCAACTATGACAAACTAGTTGAAGATGTCCATGAAATTCTCAATGCCTAGGAGGACAGGGTGTTGGATTTAAGCTATGTGCAGGCTAAGGAGAAGAGAGCTGAGGTTGCCACTGCATCAGCTGTGGCTGCCATGAAGAATGAGATGGAGAAGAACGAGACAGAGAACTTCAAGATGAAAGAGAAGTACAAAGTGCTGATGATCCTGGTAGAATCTCAAGGCAGTGTCATTAGGAACCTGAAGATGAATCATTTGAAAGAGTAGGGGAAGCTAGCTGAAGGAAACAACAATTTAAAGATTCAGGTTGACGAGCTCACCCAGTCTATGAAAAAACTAACAGAAGAGAATGTGTAGTTCAAGAGGGGACATGAGAATCTGATAAAACACAGGGATGAGTTAAAGCTCCAGCTTGCTGTGCAGCTCAAGTTACTGGAGAAGAGCAAAGAGAAGTTGAAGTTGATCCATGACATCTTGAAGGAATGAGGTAGATGAAGATGATCTGGGTAGATGAAGCAGAGCATACCTATCATCATATAAGTTGCTTTGATAGAAGGCTTTGCTAATCTTTTGTGAAGGGTGGTTTAGTTAAGTGTAATGTATGGATGTAGTAGTTGTGAACAATGTTGAACTCCACTATGCTATGGTCTTTAGCTAATGTTGTGAGAATCTAGAAATTATGGATGTAAGAATCTATGGTTATGTTGAACTCCATTATGCTGTGTTATTTAGCTAATGCTCAAGTTATATCTCCTCTTGAACCTCTGATGAAATATGTTGCTTTGATGGCTATTAGATGCCTCGAGTTATACCTGTAAACTAACGAATCTGTGGCCAAATCAAACATTAGAGCCAAAAAACGCTGACGTGGCCACTGTCAATAGGGATTGCTTTGAGTGGTGGCCCTGGTTAATAAAGCAATGCGCGTGGCCAAACAGGAAACGTTTTGTGCATTTGGGGGGGGGG
>NW_021251839.1:15400-18529 GCF_002162155.2 Triticum dicoccoides
GGCGGCTACGTCCAAGGATATGTCAATGTCGTGGTCTTCGGGTCATTCTCAGGCTCCCAGCTTCCGTCCAGCCTCTCGAAGGAGAGGGGACGAATCAAGGTTGCCGGTGCCCTACCGTGAGGGCCCGATGGCGTATGAGCCAGAGAAGCTCTGCTGGTGCAGGCCGCATAGGAAGGCGCTGAGATGGATCTCTTGGAGCCGTCAGAACCCAGGCAGGAGGTAATATGCCTGCGCTGATTCCATGGTAATTATAATTTTTGTTCTACTTTTTTGTTCATTAGATCTTCTCCCCTCTCAAACCCTGATTTCTGTTGGTACAGCATGGTGGTTATGGCTTCACTGAATGGCATGATGATCCTCTACCCAAATTTTTGAGTGATTTGATTGGATATTTGTGAGATGAAGTGCATAGGTTGAGAGGTGAATCAAGTGTTGGTGTGTTTGAAGATGACAGTGCAGTTGTGGCTCTGCCTGAAGCTCAAAGAGGAAGAGAGGTAGTGGCTTTGGAAGGTCAGCTCAAGGAAAAAATGCAGAGATAGATGCACTGAAGGGGAAATATCAGAATGTTGTCTTTCTTTTTCTTGTCTTTGTGGTAGGTTTAGTGACAGCCAAGATGCTGCTGCAGTAAGCTTTTTTGTACTGGTCAGTGGTTTAGACTCAAGCTTGTTTTGGCACTGAAGATGAAAGTTGTGGAGAGATGCAAGTTAGTGTCAGTTGTGGTCAGGTTGATCCTTGCAAGTTAGTGTCAGGTTTGATCATACTGTTGTTGATCCTAGTAATGTTTCAGGGGTCTTTGTAAAGAAAGATTTGGTATGTTCATCCAAGTAATGAAGTATGTGGCCATTGTGGCATTATCATCCAGTTTCTGTATGGTTTCTTGGCATTGAGTTGTTTCACAAATGCCAAATGAACAAATATCTTCACACATGAGCATGGTTTCTTGACATATTATTGACAGGAGCATTGAGTTGTTTCACAAATGCCAAATGAACAACACAAAAAGCATTGAGTTGTTCACAAGTGCCAAATGACCAAATATTGCAGATATTGTAGGCATAATGTGTTTACAGGAGCATGATATGTTCACAAATGACCAGAAAATACATGGTTTGTAGCACAAATAACTTAGTTCACATCAGACACAACTTAGTACTCCATTAGAACATACATCAGTTTTATAGCACAAATAACTTAGTTCACATCTTCTGGTACTCCATCAGACCAAAGTAGCAACATTCTCTCACTCAAGTGTTACTGCTACGTCTTGAGCTTGTGTTGGTTTTCCTCGAAGAGGAGAGGGTGATGCACCAATAGTAGCATAAGTATTTCCTTAGTTTTTGAGAACCAAGGTATCAATCCAGTAGGAGGCTCCTCAACAAGTCCCACGAACCTACACAAACAAATAAAGAACTCGCAACCAATGCGACAAAGGGGTTGGCAATCCCTTCACGTCCACTTGCAAAAGTGAGATCTGATAGAGATAGTATGATAAGATAAATATATTTTTGGTATTTTATAATATAGATACAGAAAATAAAGATGCAAATAAAAGTAGATTGGAAGCAAATATGATAAGAGATAGACCCGGGGGTCATAGGTTTCACTAGAGGCTTCTCTCGAGAGCATAAGTATTACGGTGGGTGAACAAATTACTGTCGAGCAATTGATAGAAAAGCGAATAATTATGACGTTATGTAGGCATGATCAAGTATATAGGCATCACGTCCATAACAAGTAGACCGACTCCTGCCTGCATCTACTACTATTACTCCACAAATCGACCGCTATCCAGCATGCATCTAGAGTATTAAGTTCATAAGAACAGAGTAACGCATTAAGCAAGATGACATGATGTAGAGGGACAAGCTGAAGCAATATGATATAAACCCCATCTTGTTATCCTCGATGGCAACAATACAATACGTGTCTTGCAACCCTTCCTGTCACTGGGAAAGAACACCGCAAGATTGAACCCAAAGCTAAGCACTTCTCCCATGGCAAGAAAGACCAATCTAGTAGGCCAAACCAAACTGATAATTCAGAGAAGATTCAACTATTATCCATAGATAAACTTGATCATAAACCCACAATTCATCGGATCTCGACAAACACACCACAAAAAGAGATTACATCGAATAGATCTCCACAAGAGAGGGGGAGAACATTGTATTGAGATCCAAAAAGAGAGAAGAAGCCATCTAGCTAATAACTATGGACCCGAAGGTCTGTGGTAAACTACCCACAACTCATCGGAGATACAGAAGGTTTAAGTGGTGGCAATTGTGTAACTGACAGAGTGCCGGCAAAGGCTCCAAGATGAGATCTCGCAGATACAGAAGGTTACAGTGGTGGAAATTGTGTTTCGTCCTGCTCCTGGATGTTTTCGGGGTACGTAGGTATATATAGGAGGAAGAAGTACGTCGGTGGCCGCCCGAGGGGCCCACGAGGCAGGGGGCGCGCCCAACAGGGGGAGCGCGCCCTCCTATCTCGTGGCAGCCTCGGCTGCTTCTTGACTTGCACTCCAAGTCCTCTGGATCACGTTCATTCCAAAAATCACGCTCCTGAAGGTTTCATTCCGTTTGGACTCCATTTGATATTCCTTTTCTTCGAAATACTGAAATAGGCAAAAACAGCAATACGGGCTGGGCCTCCGGTTAGTAGGTTAGTCCCAAAAATGATATAAATGTGTAAAATAAAGCTCATAAACATCCAAAAGGGGTAATATAATAGCATGGAACAATCAAAAATTATAGATACGTTGGAGACGTATCAGTTATCACTGGCAGTAAAGAATGACATCAAGCGAGTATAATTCCCTAGGACACTTGAAGGAGCACCAGAAGTAGAAGGACCGGAAGTTGAAGCTCCTGCAGCAAATCTTGGGGCAGTGAAAGGCCTTGCAAATCTTGCACTTGCACTAGCTGACCCTCTAGTAGATCTTGAAGTAGATCTTGCAGTAGCAGATCTTGCACTAGTAGATCTTGCAGAAGCAGTTCTTGTAGAAGCAGATCTTGCAGTACCAGACCTTGATCTTGGTGGCTGATGTGATCCTGATGGAGTATCTTCATTCCTTGATCTTGCAGGTGGAGTAGCTTCATTCCTTGATCTTGCAGGTGCCTTGCAAACATA
>NW_021251839.1:20035-20593 GCF_002162155.2 Triticum dicoccoides
TTTTTTTCCTAAAATCTATGATGTACTTGTTGAACACCTCAGACAGGCTGTTGACAACCAAGTCTGTCTTGCAGTTAGTGTCGAAAGCATGCCTAGCCCATGTGTGCTTAGGTATTCCACTTAGCCACTTACAAGCTTCCCCACTCTCATTTTCAAGTCATTCATGGCAATGTTAAAATTGTGTTGGTTATAAGCATAGCTGGCATTATCCATGCATTTCTTAAGATCTTCCCCCCTAAACCCAGCATTCTGGAAATTTGCATAGAGGTGTCTAAGGCAAAATCTTTGATGACAGTTTGGAAAAACTTGGTTTACTGCATTTAGTAGCCCCTGTTGACATAGCATGCTAGACTTAGCTATTGTACTACTACATCTAGAACATAACATGCTAATGCAGAAGAACATAAAAGCAAGAACATAACAGGAAGATGCATGCATACCTTTTGTCTATCAGACATGATAGTATAAGGCCCAAATTTTCCAACTTCTCCTCCTAGACATATGTTCAGTTGGTGTAGAAACCAACACCAGTTAGCTGTGTCATCCTGTCCAACAACA
>NW_021251839.1:20914-21385 GCF_002162155.2 Triticum dicoccoides
TTCTACAAAGCATTACTAAACTATATATTTAAGTATAAAGAACTATAAAGCACCAGTATATCCATTGAGAAAGAACTATAAAGCATTACTAACCAATGAATGGTCTGCATCCATTGAGAAATCCCTCCCTTGCTCCATTTATGCAGAAGAACATAGCAAGAAATCTTGGTCCTGGATGTGGTATTTTTGTAGTTGGTCTTGGAGTAACTGTTGCAACTACAACCCTACTACCAGGGTTTGTATCCATGATGGTCTGAGAATAATCCCTAAGCCTAGGATACTGCTTCTTGTGCTCTCCTAGCACAGCTTCCATAGCAAGGTTTTTCGCCCTATAGGCCATGTGCCTTGGCACATCAACACCATACTTCTCATTGCAGTTGTCAATCAGAGTGTGTATGCTGGTGGTTGGATCAGACCTGAAAAATGACTCATAGGTCTTTGCAAGTCACTTGGCACTAATCCTAGATGTCT
>NW_021251839.1:23174-23731 GCF_002162155.2 Triticum dicoccoides
TGCTTAGCTACCGACACATAGTGAAAAGGAGTACATTATTTTGAAATTCAAAACTGATCAAACGACATTGTTATTGGCCATTTTACAAACAACAACTTTCAACATTGCTCATTGTTGTTGATAAACTCACGATTTCATATGGAGGGAATCTCTGGGCGCCAGATCACCACTTGGGTGAAGTCTTTGGTTTCCAAGTCTCTACTAGTGAAATCAAGATTTGACTTTGTCAATACACTTCCATCCTAGAAGTCAACTCGGAAGATGCAGATATCTAGACTAATACAAGTATTTCACTGGCTACATTTCAAGATCTGATGCAGAGTTAGTAAGATGCAGATTAATGAATGCCGCCCCTATATAAATAGCAGCCAAGCCAGGTAATCGATAAGGTATGGTCGCCCAAATGGCGCCCGCACGGCCCCTGGGATTGCCAGAAGTGTGGCGGACACATACGCGGCCCCCTCAATGAAGGCAAGAACTTGCCCACCACATCAGCACTCGACAAGCTGAATCAGTTGCCCACCACATCAGCACTCGACAAGCTCCGTCACTAGCTA
>NW_021251839.1:23741-33666 GCF_002162155.2 Triticum dicoccoides
CTTTGCTCGACCCGCTATTTCATTCCCTAATTGCACGGGCTATGTTTATTTTTGTATGTTTTCCCTATTTATGTCCTGTAATATGTAAACAGGTTTTGGTCCCGTTGTACGTACCTATGCGGGTTTCCTGTTAGTGCCTCGTCTCGCCTCTCAACTTTTCCGTCAACATATGTTCTTCTATTGAAACTTTGTACTTCTTTTATTTTCAACAATGGAGAGGGGATTGGCCTGCTTGAATAAAAGATGTTATTTATATCTAGTAGTATATATTTTTGGTTTAAATCAATATTTTCATCATGTAAACTATATCAACTAAGAAGTACTTTGCATAAATAGTGACTGATGTGGTGCTTATTATTGAGCCCCTTTGGGTAGCCGATCTGAAGCATCTTCCAAAAAGTGATGAGGATAATTGCGTCGATGCCTGGCAACAGTAGAGTGATTCACTTTTTTTTCAATCGTAATACGTGTCTTATTTATATCATAAGGATCATAGTACAAGGCACATACATAACGACCAGACAAAACTGAAAAGATAACAGAACGCTAGCCTTTGCACACAGGAACATCAGTCATAAAATTACAAACAAGACTAAAGAATCCTCTGAGCATGACATCAACGCTCGTCACCTGCCTCTAGCACCACCATAGCAGCCACCGAAGGAGAGCATGATGGATCACCTCCACACCCGAGCTGGACGCGGCTCCGTCGCCGATATGCATATTTGCTCCCAAGTGTTCCTATGGGCTGACCTATGACAGTCGGGTGGAGAGGTCTACTGGTCAAAGCCCATCCGTGAAAAGTCAAAGGGTTAGATCTCGTGGTCAACCGCTACAGGGTTAGGCGGGACGGGGCTGGGGGGGGGTAGCAATGCCACTGGAGCGTCGCACCGGGCCCTCATACATGCCGTACGGTGTGGTGGCATGTCCGAAGAGGCGGCACGCGTCTCCGGGGTGTGGCCCCTCTCGACCCTTTAGTCCTGGTTCGAGAATCAGAACTAAAGGCCCTCTGGAACCGGGACTAATGGCTCGTTTTCTACTAGTGTTGGCTGTAACTTGTTAGGCAAGATGTATAGCCACTTGCTGTAATAAGCATATCTAATAGCACAGTAGTGTTACACAAAGCAATAGACAGTAACCTCCTTCACAACCACTTGCATCCCTGGATGTAAGAGTCTCTGCAATAGTACTCACAATTTCATATGCAAGGGAGCTCCAGGCACAAGAGCACCAATTGGGTCACAAGTCGTTGGTTCCAAGTCTCCGCGACGAGCATGTAATGCCCCGATCTGGTTTGGGAGCGACCAGAGTAGGGTGTGGATTGGATCGGGAGGGGAGAGGTGAGAAAACTTGGAGAAGGGGATGAGCGAAGGGAGAGTAGGTGAGGGGAATTCAGATTACTTCATCTAGCATAATGATACATCCCTGTTCCAGCATTTAAGTACACATGCTACGCCACGGGCTCCGGCCTCTTACATGCTTACAGGTGGAACCCACGCACACCTACACTTGGCCATGCCAACTGGCAGTCACACAGTGGTGTGTACTACCGCTGTGACATTCTCCCCGCCTTGAGAACAAGCTCCTTCCTTGAAGTTGCTGTTGTCCTAGATTGTTGCTAGGGGATAGCGCCGTCGAAGCACCTCATAGTCTTCCCAGGTTGTTAGCGGAGGGTTTGTGTTCCATGCCACTTGAACTTGAACCACTGGCGCATCACCTCTCTTCATCATTCTCCGGTCCAGAATCTCAACCGGCTTGGAATCCACTGCTGACAGGTCTGTAGCTGCAGGCAGTTCAGGGAACACCGGTGTATAGTTGGGTGTGAAGGGCTTCAGTTGGGAAACATGAAACATGGGATGTATGTGACTGTCTGATGGCAATTCCAGCTTGTACACCGAGGGACCGATTTTGGCGATGATGGGGAAATTGAAGGACCTATTATATAGGTTGTTCCTGATGAATCCTTTCTCTATCAAAGTCCGACCTTTGCTTGAACACCATGCAATACTATCGTGAAGCATGTCCGTGGTACTTCGATTTTCAACAAGAACGTTTGAAGCCCAATCCTAAATGTTTCTTGCTCAATTATCCAAACACCGATGTATGGGTAATGTCATGAAATTTCTCTCCCCTACCTAAAGAGTTTTCTACATTATATCCTGTCACCGATATCATGCTCTACTTGTAAGGATATACCCCTGAAATATGTGTTTAAACATATTTTCCTTTCCATTGTTCTGTTTAATCTGATAATCATATTTTCCTTTCCATTGATTGGTTTAACCTTTCTTGTGATCTATATGATCTAAGCAGTAATATTCTCCTGCTTATGTAAACACCTTGTTGTACCACTCTGTCTGTAAGACCCTGTTACTATTGTTGATGACATTCTGGTAGCCGCCGATGGACGAGAACTTTGCCTATTGGTCTGCCCCGTTCAACGAGTAGGAAAATGGTTCTCTTTGTCCCTCGTCCTTGGTACCAACATTGTTGCCGGCATAACTGACAAGCTATCCACTGACATGCCTCCCTGTCGCGGCTGTGCAAGATGTCACCACCCTTCCTACTTTCAACCCACCTGGTGGGCCCATAACCCACAGGTACACTGGATCGAAACCTGACTCTCTTGTACATCCTTGATCCTGAAGTATCCTTTGCACCTGGCTTCATATGTGATTCACGAGCTGAATGCTATACCATTATTCATCCTGGGATCAAACACCATGTTATTATCGTTGTTCAAGCCCCCATTCCAGCTTCTGGCTAGTCATTGAATGATCGCCTACCCTTTTGAAACTTTGGTACCATCGTATATTGCACCCAACGAATTCACCGAAATACAACTCGTGGGGTACCTTGTGTATTTTCCATTGAGTTCACCGTCAGATGCCCATCTTAGTGGAGATGCGTTCTTCCGGGGTTTTTCCCCTTGATCGCGTTCGTAGGACGATGGAGATCCCAAAGAAAGGATGACGAATTCATCATGATGACCTGGAGCAGAGAAATGAAGACTTCAACGTAATGGATCCACCTCCTCGAGAAGAGCAACCAAAGACGAGAAGATTCGTTAGGATTTCGTAACCAGACCTTCCCCCCCCCCAGTCCTCCTCTTAAATCTCGGGACGAGATTTCTTGTAGTGGAGGAGATTTGTGACGCCCGGATAATTAGGCAGTAGTAGTAGCGCGTGGTGTAAAACCTGCGCTAGTACTAAATGAATAGCAGTAGCCCATGTTATATACCCGCGCTTCTACTATGTACCTCCGTACCCCCTCCTGCGCCGGTCTCCCGTTCGTCTGTCGACACAAAACAAAACAAAACGAAAAAAATCTATGGCGAACCCCCCTTCCACCCCACTCCTCTTCGCCTCCTCCCACCCAACCCCGCCGCCGGCGACCTCCTCTTCCCCCACCACCGGTGCCCTCTCCCCTCCCCTCCCAGATCGACTAGACCAGATCTGACCAGGCTCTCCATCCCTCCTCGCGCCCGAAACACTAGAAGCCCCTATTTTTCCTATCCAAGCGCCGCCACCGACCTCTACCCACCCTCTCCTCTGCCCCTCACTTTCCCTCCAAAGGGAAGGCCCCAGACCGGCCGGATCCACCATGCCCACAGTGGGGCTTCCGGATCCGACGCCCGCAACCAAAGGAGGAGTGCCTTCCGGATCCCATCTGCTCTCTTCCACAATTCCACCCATGGAGGTCTTCTTCTTCATCTCCATAGCTGATTCGTGAGCTTTTTTTTGTGTGTGCAGGTTGCTCTGATCCGATCTGGTCAAGGGGGCCGTGGAGAAGCTGCTCCCATTTGCCAGCCTTCGATTCTTCTGAAACTTATGCTTTTTTTTGTTCGAAGACTGAACTTATCCATTTTATATAGAATATAGAACATCATAAGTCAGATTGCCATGGGTTCATAAGTCAGACCGCCTTCCGTTCCTGCGTTACCACCACCATTCTTTCTGCAATAGTATCTGAATCCTGCCACTCTGCTGCACCGTTACCAACCTTACTTATTGTCTAAAACAAATTCAGTCGCCATTCACAAGTTGGAACAAGATAAATGAAGTGGGTTTACGAATTTGAGATCATTCTCACTAGCTTTGGTAACTTAGAGATATTTAGCATTCTTAACGAACCCCTAGCATCTTCTTTGAGTTAGTAATGTTATTACATACGTCTGTACTGTTGATGGTTACTACAGTTAGTTATGCACCGTTGATGGTTTTACTGTTAGTTATGCACTTGAGTGATGGGTCTGTTGGATAATAAGATCATCAACTCTGCTACACAGGGTCTGTAGGATAATGCTGATCAAAATATTGATATGTTAGGACTAGTTTCCTAGTGCAAATGCACTAAGAAAAATCGTGCGCCATGACATTTATGCTAGCTAGCTATATTCAGTTGGTAGGTGCTCGTACTTAAACTGCACATTTAAAATTTAAGCTTTGTTAGTGTTATCTATTTAGTCTGATTTATACACTGCATTCCTAAGCTAAAATATTTTTTGTAACTGAAATATATAGTCTGAGTTTCATTCAGTTATTTGTCACTTTTTAACTGAATATCTTTTTGTAACTGAAATATATGTGTACTTACAGTGCATATTCGCATTGTATCAGAATCTTAGTCCTTTTCTCCTGTATCGTCTGAGATTATGCTTCCTCTTCATTTATTCATTATATCTATATGCCTTGCTGATGCTCATTTCTATCGCTGCAGGATAATGAGATGTTGAAGCGGCAGAGTGAATCCATGAGACTGTAGTTCAATTGCACCGTTCCATTGAATATTACTCAGGAATAAGGACATTTCAATGGCAGATTAGCTCTATTTTTTCTTTTCATTTTTCTTACTATTGGAGTGAGGACATGTAGAATGAGAAACTGTGTGGTAGCAGATATGGCAACTGTGTGATAGTAAAATCAGGAATAAGGAATATGGCAACTGTGTGATAGTGACATTTTTCCATCACAATTGTTTCTCTGAATTGTATGCGCAAAATGGAATTGGTTAATTTTTTTTTAAATCCTAAATAGTTAGTAGTAGCGTGGGAACAAATTGAGCACTACTAGTATTTTGAATACTAATAGCGCTGGTATTATAAGCATGCTACTACTACTTTGTTAGTAGTAGCGCGGTTCCGTAATAGCAGTAGCGTGGGTATCACACACGCTACTACTAACAAAGTTAGTAGTAGCGCGGGTCTACCCACGCTACTACTAACTATTAGCTGTAGCACGATACTAGTAGCGCGGGTACCCGTGCTCCTAGTAGCCATTTTACCCGCGCTGCTAGTAGCCTTTTTCCTAGTAGTGTTGTTGAACACCTCAGACAGGTTGTTAACAACCAAGTCTGTCTTGCAGTTAGTGTCAAAATCATGCCTAGCCCATGTGTGCTTAGGTATTCCACTTAGCCACTTCCAAGTTTCCTCACTCTCATTTTTCAAGTCATTCATGGCAATGTTGAAATTGTGCTGGTTATAAGCATAGCTGGCATTATCCATGCATTTCTTAAGATCTTCCCCCCTGAACCGAGCATTCTGGAAATTTGCATAGAGGTGTCTAAGGCAAAATCTTTGATGACAGTTTGGAAAAACTTGGTTTACTGCATTTAGTAGCCCCTGTTCACATAGCATGCTAGACTTAGCTGTTGTACTACTACATCTAGAACATAACATGCTAATGCAGAAGAACATAAAAGCAAGAACATAACAGGAAGATGCATGCATACCTTCTATCTATCAGACATGATTTTATAAGGCCCAAATTTGCAAACTTATCCTCCTAGACATATCATGAGTTGGTGTAGAAACCAACACCAGTTAGCTGTGTCCTCTTGTCCAATAATAGCAAATGCAAGTGGGAAAATATTATTATTCCCATCTCTTCCAGTGGCAGCTAGGATTTGAGCACCCGTGGTGAGCTTAATAAAGCATCCATCAACACCTGTTGTTGCAACCAATGAACAATTTAAACTTCTACAAAGCATTACTAAACTATATATTTAAGTATAAAGAACTATAAAGCACCACTACATCCATTGAGAAAGAACTATAAAGCATTACTAACCAATGAATTGTCTGCATCCATTGAGAAATCCCTCCCTTGCTCCATTTATGCAGAAGAACATAGCATGAAACCTTGGTCCTCGATGTGGTATTTTTGTAGTTGGTTTTGGAGTAACTATTGCAAGTACAACCCTACTACCAGGGTTTGTATCCATGATGGTCTGAGCATAATCCCTAAGCCTGGGATACTGCTTCTTGTGCTCTCCTAGCACAGCTTCCACAGCAAGGTTTTTGGCCCTATAGGCCATGTGCCTTGGGACATCAACACCATACTTCTCATTGCAGTTGTCAATCAAAGTGTTTATGCTTGTGGTTGGATCAGACCTGAACAGTGACTCATAGGTCTTTGCAAGCCACTTGGCACTAATCCTTGATGTCTCAGTGCCGCTAAGGCAAGTGTGCTCCAGCCTTATTTTCTTAATAGCAAAAGTCTTCTCCCCTTTGATAACTGCAGCAACTATGCTAAACTGGCAGTGCTCCTGGTTACAATAGGCAATGATCCTTTGGTCTAAATTTCTGTGATACCTGATGTCTCTAGCCTGTGTGATATGCAAGCTCAACAAAGCATCTCTGAATTCCTTCTGATTCTTGAAGCAAATGTACAGACATAACCGCTGATGTGGTTGCTCAAGTTTGTCATTGTACCAGATCCTTGGTTTCCTTTTCTTCGCCCTACTCTTCCTCCCTTTAAGTAGAACAAATGACAGTGGCTCATGTCCATCATCTTCATCCTCAAACAGCAACCCATCAACTTCTTCATCTGATGAAGGAATGAAATCAGGTTGCACCTCCTCCAACACACTTGAATGTGTCCTAGTAATAGGGCCTCTCCTAACTATCAGCTTCTTCCTCTTTTTTGCATTGCTTCTTCTTCTGTTGCAACAACATTGACCTCATCCTCCTTCTCTTTCTCCTCCTCCTCCTCCTCCTCCTCCTCCATCTTAAACAAGTTCTCAACCTGAGTGTCACCCGCATAATGTAATTGTTCCTCTTCTGAATCCTCATCTAAATCTTCATCTGAATCTTCATCTTCAGCTTCTTATTTTGCTAGTTTATTCCCCTCAATTATCTCTGTGTCTTCAATTGTCCTGTACTTCTCCATGCAGAAAGGATTTTTTATCATTGTCATATGCAGCAGCCTCAGAGTCAACACTGTTATTATGCCCCTCCTCTTCCAGTGCCTCTTCCTCCATTACAGCTTTGAGCTTCCCCTTACTGAAATTTCTGTTCTCTTGTGTGCACTGACTATGAAAAACAACACCTTCTTGATCAACAACAAGAACTGCAGGCTCATTGAGATCATACACAATAGGTGGTTTATACAATATAGTTGCTAAATTTTCTTCCCTCCTCTGACAGACATTGCTGTAGTTTGATCTCACTAAATCTCCTTCTATCTGATATACAAAAGGTGTTGTTGCCCTCACTAGCAAATTCAAGACTAAACTATGCTCATATTCCTTCTTAAGTTGTTGCAGTTTAATGTTTGTGTCAATTAACTCTAACCCATGCTCTATTTCCTCTCCTCTGCCTAAATTCTTCATGTGGTACAGTTCATCAGAGAAAGAATAACCTTGTGTGTGCATCAGTGCATATAAGTTCAGAAATGTCACATCTGAGTTGCATATCTTCCTATCCAGATTGTGTTGTGCATCAAAATGAATCCGAACATCCAAAACAGCATCATCCAAACTACGATTGACAGCACAAATTTAGACTGTGATGAGCAAGTAACCCTAGCCCCATGTTCTAAATATATAGAAAGAAGGAGAGAAGAGAACGACTTACAGCACGCCGCCAGCAGCTCCACTGGTCCACTGATGGCTACTGCTAGGGTGGGCCACCCATATCTCTGCCAGCTTCACCCTGTCCTCCATGGACAGCACGGCCTCCTCCTCCAAATCCTCGTCGTCTGCGCTGCAGTAGTACGAACTGGAGCCGTCGACGTCGTCCAGACCTAAGTGGTCATCGGGGCCGAGGCCAGGAAGGTCTCCGTACACGCCAGCATCGTCGGCGCCGCCGGGAGTCGCCGCCGCCATCGTCTGAGAGGGCAGAGGGAGACAAGGGAGGGGGAGAGAAACTAGGGTTCGTCGCGTAGAGGTTTGACCCGACCCAACGGCTTGGTGCGACCGAGCCGACTGGGACGAGTGACCGCGCGGGCGCGAGCAGGTGCGCGCGGGTAAGCCACCATGGCACCTGACACGTGGGCCCGGTAGGTCAGATACGTGGTCAATACGCACTTATACGGCTGTCAAACCGTTTTGCAACACTTAGCCTTAGAGTTGGTACTGCATGGGGAAAAAATGACTAGTGGTACTGACTTGTTACAACGTGCCGAAGTGTGGTAGTTCCTTGCAATTAACTTGTTGAAACAACATGGTCCATAAATTGAGTGGCGCTAAGTAATCCTTATGCAATAGATAAACAAATGTGTTGTTTCTGATATGCTTTCAATTGCCCTCGGGGAGGTTTACTAAGTAAGTAACGTAATAGGATAATAACGGCATGTACGACCCTTTCACATCTCTTTTGTGTTTGATTAACTTAGTGCTTTATTTGTTTAGCTCATGCTTAGCTACCGACACGTAGTGAAAAGGAGTACATTATTTTGAAATTCAAAATTGATCAAACAACATTGTTATTGGCCATTTTACAAACAACAACTTTCAACATTGCTCATTTTGTTGATAAACTCACGATTTCCTATGCAGGGAATCTTTGGCGCCAGGTCACCACTTTGGTGAAGTCTTTGGTTTCCAAGTCTCTACTAGTGAAATCAAGATTTGACTTTGTCAATACACTTCCATTCTAGAAGTTCACTCGGAAGATGCATGCATGCATGTGGAGGTCTGCATCTACATCTAGACTAATACAAGTACTTTAATGGCTACATTTCAAGATCTGATGCAGAGTTAGTAAGCTGCAAATAAATGAAGGCAGCCCCTATACAAATAGCAGCCAAGCCAAGCATCCATTCGCTCAGCTTCACCCATAGCACGGTAGATCCACACTGGTGGAAAAAGGGCCTTTGGTCGCGGTTCGCAACTGCCATTAGTCGCGGTTGCGCAACCGCGACCGAACGGGCGCGACTAAAGGCCCCACCCTTTAGTCGCGGTTGCTTAAGAACCGCGACTAAAGGCCCGTCCACGTGGGCGCGAGGTGGCCGTCCGGGCGGAGGACCTTTAGTCGCGGTTCTTCTGGCCAACCGCGACTAAAGGCCGCCGCAGGTTTAGGGTTTTAGCCCCCGCCCCCCCTTAAACCTGTTTTCTGTTTAATTTGTATTGTTTTATTTCTTTTGTGCTTTATTTTAATTTTGAAGGAGTTTCACATATTCTACGGTACTACATACATGCATATGAATGTACAATTTCAAACAAATTTGAATAGAACCAAAAAGAATTCAAGAGGAATATACAATATATATTCAATATCATCGGATGACCATATACAATTTTGAACAAGTTTCCATACATAATTTAATGCATATAAAGTTCTACGTCCTCGTAATGGTGTTCTCCTTTAGGATGGAGGACTTCCCTCCTGAACCATCCAGCTAGTTCCTCTTGAAGTGGTCGGAAGCGAGCTTCTGGACTAAGCATCATCCGGAGGTTATTCCTCTGAGCATTGGTATCACTCGGAACCCGCTCAGAGGTGTATCTCCGGATCATCTCACAGACATAGTATGCACATAGATTGGTCCCCGCTGGCTGAATATCCTCACCATTCTTAGCCTTTGCCCTTTTGAATTCTAGCTCTTTTTTGAATTCACCGACCTTTGTATCTACGAACCGTCTCCAAACCCTACGAGGCAAAGAAAATTAAATGAACAAGAGAGTTATTAGTTACTTGATATTAGGA
>NW_021251840.1:0-759 GCF_002162155.2 Triticum dicoccoides
AGTGAACCAACAAGCCTACACGAGTACCAGTGGGGCGTCCGACCAACTAGGCTTGCTCCAAGCATGCCATCGCCTTCGTTCTCACATTGTCGAGCTGTATGTAGGCTTAGGGACGGAGCCAAGGGGGACTGGGGGGGGGGGGGCTAGCAGGAGCGAGCCCCCTCCATCAATTTTTTTCTTCCCTTAATAAAAGTTAGTTACTTGAATAATTTAGGATCTGCATGACTAATTGCCGGGAGCTCCTATGTGTCGTATTTTCCTGCAAATAGGGCGCCGACGCACATGCAGAACCCTTGACTGGGCCGCTCGTTGGCGAGTGTTGCGGCGACCGTGATCCGTACTTGTGCGATGTAAAAATCCAAAAAATGCTTCTTCCAACAGGAATAGAACTCTAGACAAGATGAGTGCGTGCTACAGGTAGCCAATTGCCTTGACAGGTATAAGTGATGACTATGCAACATGATAGTTTAAGAACTGAATTACTTGGCGGGTCCTAACACTGTTGAAAATTTCCTGCCAAAATAAGAATATTTTTTTCAAAGGTAAATATCTTTTAAATATCCTTTCTAAACAACGCGAGCAAATTTTTGAACTTTTTTGAGAAGTTCAAACATTTTTTAAATTGGGACAAAACTTGAAAAAAGGAACTTTTTTTAAAATTTCTAAATAATTGTAAAAAATGCTAAGATTGTTCAAAAACTTAAACACTTTTGTGCATTTATGAAAAAATAGTAAAAAAGGAAGAATTTTCTATTTTTT
>NW_021251841.1:0-924 GCF_002162155.2 Triticum dicoccoides
GATATGGAAATTAATATTCCGTGTTTTAGCAAATCGGCACTCTCTCTGTACTAGATACGCAACAGAATAATGTCTATGATTTGATATATTTTCTTATCATTGTTTCACTACGCATAGTGGTATAGATCTGATTGCTTTTTTCTGGCACCTCAAATATGTCACACAAAGTGAAATCCTTGAAGCAAACTTTATCACTTCATCGATATCTAGAATTCGTTATTGCCTGACTTTTTAATTTAGCTGTCTAAATAATCTTCCTGTTTTTTCTTTCTTCTTTTGGTATTCAAGCTAACTGTTTGATTGCTGATGCGTGTTTCTTTTCTAACAGCAATAGACGTGGATTTTGACTGTATTTCAGAAAATACCTGTAACACAGAATTGCAATCTCAGAATGAGAATGATTGTGTGTTATGTTGTTTTTCTTTAATATTTTTTATACGCTCTCTTCATTTTACTTTAGGTTTACGAATGTTGGTCTGGTACATAATGCATGAGTTCAGTCTAAACATTTCAGTGTTATAATCATGTTTTTTATTTCTTGGTATTGATCACACCACGTCATTGGTGAGAGCCTACTTAATTAATCAATATTGTTGTGCTTTCATATTTGTATGGTCTGTTCAAATACTTTCTTTAATAGTTTTCACTGGATTACAGACATGGCCTTCTTTGTCTTCGTGGAGCTAGCAGAAATCTGTTTCTGATCAATGAAAGACAATGCAAACATTTATTGTAAGTTTCTATGAGTGTAGATGCTATTTTTTACTATCTTCAGACCCGCCTTCAACAAGTGACAATTTGGGTAATATTTAGCTTTAAGAACTCTGGCACACAGAGAATCTGGATTTGAAATCAGTCTCCAAGATTGTTTCGCCAACATAGCTAAATTAAAAGAGTGCAGATCACGAAAGCCCATACCTCCAT
>NW_021251842.1:0-1180 GCF_002162155.2 Triticum dicoccoides
GTGATGGGCTAGAGTGAAATGTTTATGTCGGTAATGAGAGTGGTGTGGTGAACACGATTTGGTAAAGGTATCGATGAGAGGCCATGTAGGAGTACATGGTGGGTTGTTTCATTGAAGCCGACCTTAAGCACTGAGATCTGTATGTGTGATTTAAGAATCAGCTACTACCATGCATTGGGCCCGAAACCAATGGACCCTCTCGGCTTCTTATTCACCCTAGTTCTCCGTCCAGGAGTTGCAAGTAGTTTCTGGTGTTTGTAGCCTACTGGAGGCCGTGGACAGCGCTGACCGTAGGGGTGGGCTGTGATGCGGTAGGTACGTGGCACGGTGTACCGAATACCCGTTAGGTATCTCGGGAACCCTGTTCACATCGTTCGGGGCCGTATGGGAAACCTCGGCCGGACTCCCTGCGGATGGAACCTGAATAGGCGATAAACCTGGACTAGAGGCTTAGGTGATTAGGTAGGTCGTGGCCGACACCCACGTTGGGCTTCCGCTTGAAGGTTGCCGAGTACATGTCGTGTAAGCGACGATAAGTGGTGAGAGCGTGTATGAAGAAGTACACCCCTGCAGGGTTAACATGATCTATTCGAATAGCCGCGTCCGCGGTAAAGGACTACTTGGTTGCCTATACAGTTCATAGACAAGTAAATGGATACTGTTAAAAGCCTCAAGATAAGTGTGAGTGCCGAGGATGGCTCTTCTGTAGGAAGACGGAGGTGGATCCTCGGTAGTGTATTAAAGTGGTGAGTAGTGGACTCGTGTGCGCAAAACCATTTCAAGTTGGAGTATCGTAGGTTAGCCTAGCCAAGAGTCAAAGCTGGCTTGCTGCAATAACTCCACCAACCCTTCTTGATACTATGCATGTATGTAGGATCTGATGTAAGTCTTGCTGAGTACCTTTGTACTCATGTTGCTATAATCTACATTTTTACAGAAGACGCTGCAACCCCTTCTGATGGGTTCTATGTAGACGTTGACATCAACGAGTAGGCTAAAGACCCAGGTGGTGACCCTGAGCTTGTGAAGGACCACATAGTATAGCTAGGCTTTCCAAGCCTCTTTTATTTTACTAGTTGTCTGTACTCAGACAAGTTACTTCCGCTGCTGGTTTGTATGACTGTATGACTTGTATGTGGGGTCGTGAGACCCGTACCTTTGTGTATGTTATGTATGGCTC
>NW_021251843.1:0-977 GCF_002162155.2 Triticum dicoccoides
GCCTCGCTTCAGATCAGGTTTACCTCTGTTTAGTGCCATTATTGTTGTTGAACAATTACTTTCTTTTTAGGATTCTTGCTGGAGGAGATGAACTTTTATGGTGTGTTTTTTCCCCTGTATGCGTCGCTTCAGATCAGGTTTACCTCTGTTTAGTGTCATTATTGTTGTTGAACAATTGAAGATCTCTTAAATGCACATAACATTGCTAAACATGTAGGCTGATGCTGTTGTTATTATGGATGAGCTGTTGAAGGCCAAGGTTTTCCTTGTGAGAATGCCATAGGTACAAGAAAAGATTGCCTGAAAGGTCTTTATGGTTTATTCTGCAAGGTAAAAAGTGTGAAATATGAAACATATCACATTCACTCGGTCAGTTGCCCATTGTATTTTTTTGGCCTGTTTGTTACAATTTCTTGAGGCACATAGTGCTGTTTGTACAACCTGCAGGTTAGAGGCCTGCTGAGGCTAGCGTGAGGTCTGCTATGGCATCGATGATCTGGGTGTCATGACTGTGAGGACTGCTCGCGCCTCTCCGCTCACAAACCGTGTGACAGAGTAAATACTCTGGTCCACAACAATTAGACCTTCCTCCCTCTCAGCTATGGTATTGCAGCACAACAATCTCCTTCCACCTTCATTTGTTGGGCTAGAGCGTTAGAAGACATTCTAATTTTCTAGCTATATTTTGCAATGTTAGACTGGTCAAATGTGTTTGTATATGGTCGCAGTGGCGTGAGCTTTTTCATTACTTGATCTGTTTATTCAAACTCAATTTTTCTGTTGTTGTGGAGAGGAGGATCATCTGCTCTTTCATACATATTTATTACCTTCACTATGATCATGGTATCGATTAAACTATTTCTAAATAAGCTTCTCCATCAAACATGTCCTAATTATGTCTTTCAAGCTGGGGGTTGCTCACCCAACCTTTCATGGAAAAATGGCAATCTGTTCACTTTGTGATCATTTATTTATTT
>NW_021251844.1:0-418 GCF_002162155.2 Triticum dicoccoides
GCGCAGGCAAGGAGTCCCAAGGCATCAGGCAAAAGTTTCCATATCGGTGCAACAAGACCAAGACTAGTAGGACAGCAGGACGGAGGTCACCGCGGAGCCCACAGTAGCGTCACCACTAGAGCCTTTGGCAGGCGAAGACCACCTTTTGTCAGGATAACTTGTACTAGTTGTCTCTCTTCGAAATTGGTTGTTGTGGGATCCCTTCCCACCTAAATATTTGGGGAGAGGACCATGGCGTCTATAAATAGGACTAGCCACCACCATAGCCAGGGATGGTCTCATCTTGGATCGGATCCACTCCACCAAGGCCATCTCACCAGCTCATCGAGCTCAAGAACACCTCTCCTCAAGAGGCTGTTCATCCACTGTACTAGTTCATCCTTAGCCCACGAGGCAATCCACCACACTACACTAGAGT
>NW_021251845.1:0-1070 GCF_002162155.2 Triticum dicoccoides
TTATGCAAACGAGCATAATTTTCAGATATAAAAGAATGAGAGGCTCCTGTATCGAAAAGAACAGATGCCGGGTGGCAATTAACAAGAAGCGTACCGAGAACGACGTTGGGATCTTCTTGAGCTTCTTCGGCAGAGATACAGTTGACATGGCCACGTGAAGCGGTGACCGGTTTAGCATGAAACACTTTTCCTGTCGGCTTGCCACGGCCAACAGCTTTAGCAGATTGATTGGGGTTGGTCTGGGGACACTCACGCATATAATGACCAGATTCCCCACACTTGAAACAAGTCACGGAACTGGTACGTGGAGGAGCATTATTGGTTGGACCCCCATAGGGCTTAGCTGGAGCAGACTGTTGAGCGGGGCGAGGCGCCTGGAAAGATGGCCTCGGTGTGAATCTGGGTGGCAAGGCGGTGTTGGGTACCCACACGCGGCGCTTCTGAGGACCAGCACCGGATGAGGAACCCGTGTCACGTCCATGCTTGCGTGTTGCGTCATAATCAGTCTGACCAGTTTCAGCACTGATGGCTTTGTTGACAAGTTTCGAAAAAGATGTGCACTCATGCAGACGGAGGTCGCGGCAAAGCTCAGGACTAAGGCCCTTACGGAACCTTGCTTGCTTCTTGGCGTCAGTAGACACTTCCTCAGTTGCATATCGGGCGAGCTTACCAAACTCTCTGCTATAGGCATCCACAGAAAGTCGGCCTTGGGTGAAATTGCAAAATTCTTCACGCTTACGGTCCATGAGACCCTCCGGAATGTGATGTTCACGGAAAGCGTCGCTGAATTCAGCCCAAGTTGTGACATGGCCTGCTGGGCGCATAGCTCCATAATTCTCCCACCATAGACTGGCGGGGCCTTCAAGATGATATGCGGCAAAAGTGACCTTGTCAGCCTCCGCTACCAGCGCGGAACGCAGCTTGTGAGAAATACTGCGAAGCCAGTCATCAGCGTCGAGAGGCTCGACGGAGTGGTGGAACGTGGGTGGATGCAATTTGATAAAATCGCTGAGTGACACCACGTTAACCCTCTGATGGTGTGCTGTGTTCTGTTCAATACGCTCCAACAA
>NW_021251846.1:0-409 GCF_002162155.2 Triticum dicoccoides
ATGAATTTCTGGTGCATTTAGTCCTGTCATTGACAATAGTTTGAACCTGTCAATCAGGGGAAGATATGCCCATCATCAGTGTACTTTTATTCACTTTGATGAGAAGTGAGTAGTCCATTCGCTCATTAAATTTGTTTTCTTTTCTATGCATAGATGCAGTTGCCACAATTACCTGCAGCAGCTAAACTTTTCTTTTGCAGTTGAGGCTTGCATCCATACGAGTTAAACAATTCAGCTGATTTAATTTGTGGCCTAATATGTTGTTTTCGATACACAATAATATATAATGGTTTATTTGTTCGCCCATACAGGCTCATAACTATTGTTGCCTCAGAAAATTGTTGCAACTAAAATTTCGCTTTTTATTCTTTCAGCGGTGCATGCTAATCTCGAAATATTATCAATGTAT
>NW_021251847.1:0-422 GCF_002162155.2 Triticum dicoccoides
TTCTTCTTCTTCTTCTTCTTCTTCTTCTTCTTCTTCTTCTTCTTCTTCTTCTTCTTCTTCTTCTTCTTCTTCTTCTTCTTCTTCTTCTTCTTCTTCTTCTTCTTCTTCTTCTTCTTCTTCTTCTTCTTCTTCTTCCCCTTCTCCTCCTTCTCCTTCTTCTCCTTCTTCTCCTTCTGCTTCTCCTTCTTCTTCTCCTTCTTCATCTACTTCTTCTTCTTCTTCTCCTTCTCCTTCTTCTTCCTCTTCTTCTTCTTCTTCTTCTTCTTCTTCTTCTTCTTCTTCTTCTTCTTCTTCTTCTTCTTCTTCTTCTTCTTCTTCTTCTTCTTCTTCTTCTTCTTCTTCTTCTTCTTCTTCTTCTTCTTCTTCTTCTTCTTCTTCTTCTTCTTCTTCTTCTTCTTCTTCTTCTTCTTCTTCTTCTTCTT
>NW_021251848.1:0-1402 GCF_002162155.2 Triticum dicoccoides
TCGGTTGGGTACATTTCATTAATTAGATGGTCCATGCCATCAGCAATTGCACTATTGACTGACTGTCTATATTCTCCACCTCACAAGACAACATCCCCTGTTCTGTTTAAAAGTGAGGCATGTACTGGTGTCAAAATCAACAACACTCAGCATTGCCTCGGTTTAGTAAACAGATAAAACCAACAACACTCAACATTGTCTGTTTACCACCGGTGCTGTTTACCACACTCAACATTGCATTTTTACCACAATGCACATCTGATAAAATCAACAACCCTCAGCATTACCCAAAAAGGTTTCCCCCCGCTTTGTATTCCAAAGCAACCAGCCAACATAGTACTCATCTGACGCTGGGGCGAGCAGCACAACAAACCCAAAGACAAAAAAAAAAGAAACAGAATGCCAACAACGGCAGCTCGACAAAGCGCGGAAGGCCCGCCACCGCTGCGCCCTCCAGAAACACCCCACCTCAGCCCGAGGCTCCGAGGGCCGCATACTAAGCAGCACCTCCAAGAAGGTATGCGACGCCGACGACGCTGCTGCCCCGACAAGTCCTAGGGTTTCCCCTGGTATGCGGAGGAAAGTAGGGGATGGCTACCACGGACGCCCTTCAAGAAGGAATGGTGGCACCCGCCGGTGTCACCGCATCGATGCTGGACGAACCGGCAAGGATTTCTCCCGCACACCAAACACCACCGCCCATCCGGAGCCAACCATCCAAACAACCACCCAATGCGCCACCGCGGTTGCACCGCCGCCCACACCGTCTCACTACGAGCACCACCACGAGGCTGAGAAGACCGGAGAGAAGCACCACGCGACGAGAGCAGCAGCACCAAGGCCGAGCGGAAGGGAACCACCTCCACCGTCGTCGTGCGAGAAGACGTGCCTCCGGCACTGTCGCGGTAGCTGACCGGACACGGCAGGGGGGCATACCAGGCCACCCCTGGGCCGGCCACGCCCAAAACGGGCCCGCTAAGCCCCGCCGGCCGTGCTGCAGCAAGCTGGCGTCGGAGCCGCCAGCCCCCGTCGCGCAACGCCGCTCCCCTGCAATCCGGGAATCACGCCGCCGGCCCGCCCAGGCCCAGATGGGCCCCGTAGGGCCTAGATCTGGGCCGAGCGCCGCCGCCAGGACGAGCCACAGCGCCACCCCGCCGCCAACGACGGCGCGCCGCCCAGCCGCCTGCCTGCTCTGCGACGAGGAACCCCGCCACCAGCTGAACCGCCGCCGCCTAGGAGCACCCCCCGGTGCAACTCCGCCCCGCCGGAGCCACCGGGAGGGGATGGGCAGGAGGGCCGCCGCCACCAGCGACCCCGGGGCCAGGCCGGCCGCGGGTGCCAGCGACAACGGCGGGAGGAAGGGGAGAGGGGGGCTTGAGGCGGGAGAGAAAGGTGCGCGGTC
>NW_021251849.1:0-1366 GCF_002162155.2 Triticum dicoccoides
TGGTTGATGGTGGTCTGTCCATCCTGCAATACGCTGATGATACAATCATTTTCATGGAACACGATTTGGCAAAAGCGAGGAACATGAAGTTAGTGTTATGCCTTTTTGAACAATTGTCGGGGCTGAAGATTAATTTCCATAAAAGCGAGTTGTTCTGCTTTGGTAGAGCCAAAGACGAACAAGATGCATATACACAATTGTTTGGTTGTGAAGTTGGGGCTCTACCTTTCACGTATCTTGGTATTCCCATACACCATCGTAAGCTAACAAATGGTGAGTGGAAGTGCATCGAGGATCGGTTTGAGAAGAAACTAAGTTGCTGGAAAGGAAAACTCATGTCTTATGGAGGCCGGTTGATTCTGATTAACTCGATGCTCACGAGTTTACCTATGTTTCTCTTATCTTTCTTCGAGGTCCCAGTTGGGGTTAGGAAAAGGCTAGACTTCTATCGTTCTCGCTTCTTTTGGCATAGTGATGAGTCTAAGAGGAAGTACAGATTGGCCAAATGGGATATTATTTGTAGACCAAAGGACCAAGGGGGACTTGCTATTGAAAATCTTGAAGTCAAGAATAGATGCCTGCTTAGTAAGTGGCTGTTTAAGTTGTCTTCTGAGACAGAGGCAACTTGGGCGCAGATTCTATGTAGTAAATATCTGCACTCAAAGACTTTATCCCAGGTCACTCTGAGACCTACAGATTCGCCGTTCTGGAAAGGGCTTATGAGGGTTAAAGCCGCTTTCTTTAACAGAACGAGATGTATTGTCGGTAATGGTGATGATACGCGATTCTGGGAGGATACGTGGCTGGGTGACGCGCCTCTGGCTACACAATATCCGACACTATATCGTATTGTTCAGCGTAGGGACGCTCTCGTTGCCATGGTGATGCAGTCTATCCCTCTAAACATTCAGTTTAGGAGGGTGCTTGTCGGGCCTCGATGGGAAGCATGGCTTCACTTGGTCCGTAGGCTGATGGAAGTTCAGCTAAATCCTCAGCCCGACCAGTTATGTTGGAAGCTAACTAGAACTGGGGTGTTCACAGTTAAATCGATGTACATTGATGTCATTAATTCTACTGTGATACCTACTTTCAAAGAGGTCTGGAAAGTTAAGGTACCTTTGAAGATTAAAGTGTTTATGTGGTTTGTGCATAAACAAGTTATTCTTACAAAGGACAATCTAGTTAAGCGCAGCTGGACAGGATCTACTAGGTGTAGTTTCTGTGATCGGGATGAGACTATCAAGCATTTATTTTTGACTGTCCGTTGGCACGAGGGTTGTGGCGCTCCGTGCAAATTGCCTTTAATATTACTCCTCCGAGATCGGTCAACACGTTATTTGGGGCGTGGCTTGTTGGGAATGAGTCC
>NW_021251850.1:0-1045 GCF_002162155.2 Triticum dicoccoides
GGAGGTCATTATGCGAGAGAATGCAAATCTCCGCGTGTGATGATTGCTACCACAGATGGTGGATATGAGTCCGCTAGTGACTATGATGAGGAGACTTTGGCTCTTATTACACGTGAAGAACATGGTGGAGATGATTCTGATCATGAGACGCAATACATGGCTCCTGAAGACGCTGACAGGTATGAATGTTTAGTTGCTCAACGTGTTTTGAGTGTGCAGGTCACACAAGCTGAGCAAAATCAGAGGCACAATTTGTTCCATACCAAGGGAGTTGTGAAGGAACGTTCTGTGCGCGTCATAATAGACGGAGGGAGCTGCAACAACTTGGCTAGCATGGAGATGGTGGAGAAGCTTTCTCTCACCACAAGACCACATCCACATCCTTACTACATCCAATGGTTCAACAACAGCGGCAAGGTTAATGTAACACGTACTGTTCGTGTGCATTTTAGTATCTCTACATATGCTGATTATGTTGATTGTGATGTGGTGCCTATGCAAGCATGTTCCTTATTACTTGGTAGACCATGGCAATTTGATAAAAAACTCTGTACACCATGGTAGAAACAATCACTATATTCTTGTTCATAAGGATAAAAATATTACTTTGCTTCCTATGACTCCTGATTCCATTTTGAAAGATGATATTAATAGAGCTAATAAAGCAAAACAGGAGAAGAATAAGAGTGAAAATCAGATTGTGGCAAAATAATTTGAGCAACAAATGAAGCCTAATAATAAACCATCTAGTGTTGCTTCTGAAATTAAATTGAAAAGTGCATGTTTATTTGCCACCAAATCTGATATTGATGAGCTAGATTTCAGCAAATCTGTTTGCTATGCTTTTGTGTGCAAAGAGGCATTATTTTCATTCGAGGACGTGCCTTCCTCTTTGCCTCCTGCTGTCACTAACATTTTGCAGGAGTTCGCTGACGTCTTTCCACAAGACGTGCCACCGGGATTACCGCCTATTCGAGGGATTGAGCATCAGATTGACTTAATTCCCGGTGCTTCACTGCCAAACCGTGCACCATACCGTACCAAT
>NW_021251851.1:0-554 GCF_002162155.2 Triticum dicoccoides
TCCGTTTCCCCCCTCCAGGTGCCGGCGGCGGCGCCGTCCGTTAGGGGGGCCACGCCCCTGAGATGCGTGCCGCCTCTTTGAACATGCCACAACACCACCTCGCACATGTATGAGGGTCCGGTACGATGCTCCGGTGGCATTGCTACCCCCCAGGGCCCCCGTCCCGCCTAACCGTGGAGCGGTTGACCACGAGATCTAGCCTTTTGACTTCCCACGGATGGGCTTTGACCAGTGGACCTCTACACCCGGTTGTGTCAGGTCACCCGTAGGGACACCCGGGAGCAACATCCGGGCCAAACCCACAACTACATCCACCGTGTAGACCCGACGCGTCCGTTTCCCCCCTCCAGGTGCCGGCGCCGTCCATGAGGGGGGCACACCGCGGACGTGAGGGGGGTCACACTCTGGAGACGGGTGTCGGGCGTTTGCAACCGCCACAAAACTTTTGCCGGCATAGCTGTTTTTGATTTTAATAAAATATAATGATCTATATTCAAAAGAACATGACCGCACATTATTAACGTGCTCGAAAAATACAAACCATATATATATAT
>NW_021251852.1:0-398 GCF_002162155.2 Triticum dicoccoides
ATATACCCAAACCTGCCCCAAATGGGACAAAATTTTTACCACGGCATGTTGATGCCGCTCCATGATAGCATGCCAAGTTTCATGAATTTCAGACGAGTTTTGGATTTAGTAGAATTTAAAAACCAGGCATCTCAATGTTTTACCAGCAATCAACGGTGCCCTGGTGTTTGAAATTCATTCCCATTTCTGGCATGAGACCTGAGCATGCACCCAAGGACACAGATTTGATTTCTCAACGAATTTATATGCACCGGAGCATGTGCATATAGTTCAAATTTGAATTATGCACATAAATGCATTGAAAACTCAATTAATGCATAAAAATGTCCAAACTAACCCCAAAAAATCAAGAGAAAATCACACAACACTCATGTTGTTCTATGTTGACACGAGAAATT
>NW_021251853.1:0-783 GCF_002162155.2 Triticum dicoccoides
CTCTCTCTCTCATTCATCCATACTAAATCCTAGATTCCAAGTGTTCTAGGAGCATTTTGAGAGAAGTTCTCTAATCAAGTGATAGATCCACTTCTTCCCCTTCTTTGCACCAAAGGAATTCGTGACTTGAGCAAGTTTTGAGCATTTCCCCATCGTTCTTGTTACTCTTGGAGGTTGGAGACTCCTAGGCGGTAGGAGTCTTCCGGAGAGGAATCGAACTCTGTGATTACCCTCGGAAAAGTTTGTGAGGGTTTGGAGACCACCCCAAGGTCTACCACTAGTGGTTGAGAACGCCTCCGTGGTGTTGTCTCAAAGGGAGAATAGGGTGAGCCTTCGTGGTGTTGGTGTGCCTTCGTGGTAACATCCATCCCTCTAACGGTGACTAGCTCCCCTCCAAGGGAGTGAACATCGGCTTACATCCTCGTCTCCCGGAGTTGCGGTTATTCCTAACCTTAACTCTCTACTTGTGGTTACTTGTCTCTTTACACTTGCATACATTATATTGTGCTTGCTTACTTACGTGTTTGTGTTATTTGCTTAGTACCTTGTGCTCACGTGCAATTGTTAGGCTCATCTTTATATTCCGCATTATTGCCTAAAAATTGCCAAGTAATAATTAAAATTTGTAATTGTACCTATTCACCCCCCCTCTAGGTCTATCTCGATCCTTTCAACAGGCACTGGCGAGGTCCTCTCCAGCGGAGGGGACTGCCTAGTCGCCGGCGACAGCCTGTGCGCAAGTCCGGCCTGCATCAGCTGCTGCGAAGACCGCGCTACCTTGGC
>NW_021251854.1:0-1585 GCF_002162155.2 Triticum dicoccoides
AAATTAAACAATGAACTGCACACATGCATATTTTATCAATGACACATCAAAGGTTCATCAAGTTGCTAACCGCGATCGAGGAGTGTGGCTCCAACACTTCATGTCATGTTTGTTTCATGCTCTTGGGGCATTTCATCAAACACCTTATGTGCATAAGAGGAACCAAAAGCAAACCTACACCCACTTGTGAAGAGAATGGCTCCAAATGGCTAAGTGTTGGCTGCTGGATGGGTATATATAGGGGAGGGGCTTTAGTTGCGGTTGGCCTGGCAAACCGTGACTAAAGGTGCCCGAAGGCCTTTAGTCGCGGTTGTCCTGGCCAACCGCGACTAAAGACCCTCACGTGCGCCAGCTGGCCACCGAGCGCCCTGGGCCCAGGCCTTTGGTCGCGGTTCACCTCCAGAACCGCGACTAAAGGTCCCATTAGTCGCGGTTCCTACAGCTTCGCGACTTATGGGGCTGGACGGAAGCCTGTTTTTCCATCAGTGTGGTGACACTTATTTTCTCTAGGTGGTGGGAGGGTGCGTGGGATTGATATGCTTTTGTAGGCCGTTTGCTGCTGATTGATTCAAAAAATCGTTGGCCCGGTCAAATTCATAAACCAAATCCAAAATTAAATACATCAATTAAATGAAGGAGCTTCAAAACGGTAACATAGAGAATTAAAATAGTTGAATGGGAGGGCCCTTGAGAAATTGTGGGACCGGTCAAAATCGGGTTGCACCATTGAAGACCTTAATTAGTTCAGAGACTTTAAAAATTAGGAAGCATGGTGTATAGTATAAAAAAATTGAATGAGATAGCTTTGAGAAATTATTGACCCGGTCAAAATCGGGTGACTCAATCTCCATTGGTGACCTCAATTCAATGTGGACTCTTTAAAACTAGGGAGTGTAATGTTATAGATATAGATGACACGCTCTCTTCTACCAATATTGTGTGTCTGGCAGAGTGCAATATCAATCTTGTGTTCCAGATTCAATTCGACTCTGTCCTCTCGAAACAAACACACGCACCTATGGAGGGGAGAAGCGCTCTCTGCTTCCTCGTCGTGCTCACCCTTCTAGCAGCAAGCCCCGCTCTTGCAGCGGGTACTTGATTGCCCTGCCCTTCTCTTTTTCATCTCTCTTCCATGGAAAAGATCTCCTGCTAATTGCATCCATCCATCCATGTATTTCTTTTCGCGCAGAGAGGTGTGAGGAAGAGCACTTCTTCTCCCTGATATGCATGGACTGGCTATGCGCGCAGGAGTGCGCCAGCCAGAACCCGGACATGAGGGTCATCGCAGCCTACTGCACCGCCAAGGGGGTCAAGCGCTATTGCCACTGTACCATGTGCTATAAGTAAGAACTATGATGTGGTTAGAGAGTAGTAGCTGCTAATAAATTGACAGTTCAAGATGTTCATCTGTATCGCTCATGGCAATGATGTTACTAGTATGTTTCCGCTTGATCGCTAGTTTTAGGTGTGATGACCATGTTGTTGTGTTGTGTTTTACATTACCTCTCATGCCTTGGTTGTATATTGGCTGAATTCTTCACCGGTCCTGGCATCTCTCTCTCTCTCTCTCTCTCTCTCTCTCTCT
>NW_021251855.1:0-1410 GCF_002162155.2 Triticum dicoccoides
GTCGTTGTTTCGATAATCCTTTGAGCTTACTGCCTTGCTGTTCTTTGTCACCTGAATACCCCTACGGTTAATTATTGCAATTATCGAGTATCCGCTCATCCCCAGTTGTTCATGAGTTTCACAAAAGTCTTCGAAATATTATGCGATCTTCTGAAAATCCTTTGGAGCCTTTGGCTCTTGAAATTCTTGCTTGCTCGCATTATGGTTAATCCCATAAGTCTCGTAGTCTTATTGACATTCCTTGTCATTATCATTTTGGGTCTATTGACTCAATATGTTTGCGAATACACGCAATCATCATTGATCCTTATAAATTACTTTTCCGGCTAAGCTGCCATTCTTTTAACTGCGACTGGTTCCCGACCAATCCAATTGTCTTTGATTGTACCCTAATGCTATTCAACTTATCCACCCCTAATCAGAGCATTGCTTCTGATCCCTTGATTTGGAAATCATAATTCCTTGCATTTGACAATTGAGTTAGTCAGATGTTTCTATAATCTGCTTCCTCTAGTTGAGGAGCGATACTCACATCAGATCCTCTATGGACCGTCAAGTCCTTTGTTGGATTATTATCCGACAGTGTCCTTCATATTCAATCACCTTATGAGTTCTTCCCCTGATACATAATGCCTTTGGTAAATTGTATCCTCTGCTTGGCCAACCATGCTCTGCTTTTGATCTTGTATATTTACTTTTGAAACTTATGGTATATGTTACTAAGATGCCCTGATGGGTTGAACCTATGCCTCCCTTAATCTGTGTGAACCCGAAAGTTTTCCAAGGTTCATACCCCGCTGGTAATTCACCAGGTAGGTCTTTGCACTCAAATCATTTTTTTTTGAGTAGTGAATGAAAGGTTATGCATTGAAGAAGTGGGAGTCGACCTTGAACCTTGCGTTCATGCCCATGGACTCGGTGTAGATCTTATCATTAAAGCTTCTCTTAAATTAATTATTCCTTTGGTATAAGTTCATCTTATATCTGGGATCTGGCCTTTTGCAATCGTGGTTCCGACCATGTTCTCCTTTAAATTACGTTTCTCGTACAGGTTTAAGCACTTGTCTTCTGTAGAGCAATACCCCAGTCCAACCTTTACTTTGATCTTGTGTTGAGTATTACCCCCCTGGTATCTCGAGATTATCATGGTACTGCTTAACTTCTTATGAGTTCTTCATCAAGTGCTACCTTACCACTGATTCCAATTTTTCACGGGCTCTGAGTTATTAAACACTCAAAGACACCGATAACTGAACCGAGTCCGCTCTACGGTTCAACAACTCTTCAGTAAGCTTCTATTAGTACGAGTTTGTACCCGATCACGCCATTCCTAGCCTGTTTGGCTACATCATTGTCGTGATGATTCTAACTGTGCTACCTGGTCCTTATTCTCGGAGCACCAAATTTCGA
>NW_021251856.1:0-1942 GCF_002162155.2 Triticum dicoccoides
GTGACTAATGTGAACAGAACTCGAAACTCTAAACGAACTAGACACTAAGACCAGCAACTCGACACGACGATGCAACCGATAATTCAACTATGCAAGCAATGAAAAGAAAATTGCAAAGGCTCAGACTGGCTTGGACCAAGGATGAATAGATCTAACTCTTTTTTGTGGCTTTTTCTTGGACAATAGGTAAGAAAATAAATCTAATCTAGGAAAACTGGAAATTCTCATCGAGCAACCTGAAAACTGATACCACTTGATAGAGGCGAGGGTGTCCCGATCTTTCGATGAGATGATAACTATCGATTTGGTGGAGACGACTTTGACGATCCGACTACAAACATGCACGACGTTGCGCCTTAGCAATCGCTAAACCGAGGTTACTGACGATGCCGGAAGAACGGTCAGCCTGACCACGAAGGTCTATTCCTGCAAGCAATCGAAGAACGAGCAAGAATATGATAAAGCAATCTGAATATTGCAAATATATATGAGGTATTGATAATGGTGGGGATCCGGAAGCGGTCTTGGTCTGGTCGTTGGACACAAACGAAGTACACGAAGTTGCAATGGCTAACTTTTAACTAAACAAATCCCAAGGAAAAAGCTACTAGATGGATCTACTTATATAGGAGCAAGGGGTGGCGGCCAAGGAGGTGGGAGGACGTCCCAAGGCAGCCTAAAACTAACCCTAGGTCGTACAAGGCTCATGGGCCCAAGTGGAGGTGATGCAACACCTTTGGGCTTGTAGTTTGACTCGGATTCTGCTGCAACGTCAGATTCTTTTGTCCGTAACTCAACGCTCCAGACGAATTTAAAGGTGAATCCAATTGGGTTGGAAATAGCACGAAATCTAGTTTCCAACAAAAAAAGAATCACCCAATTTGGAGTCCGTATGAAAAATTTATTGGCGTTTTGAGTCAGGTATGTCTGTGCAGTCCGAATCTGAATTCAGAACGTGAGAGACTTGGACTCTATCTTCTCTTGGCCCAAAAGTGACGTGAGAGGACTTTTTGAACACAACCTAAACTTCTCCTTTTCCCTTATCTTCATATGTGGATTGTACAAATGTCCCATACACCTGCAATTAGACAAAACACAAAAGTGTGTGAAGTATTTTTGATCTGGATAACATAAATAGATTATTGAATAGCTTGCATTAGAAATCACCTGACAAATATGCATGTATGCAATATTTTTGGTCGTATCCAAGGTAGTCATGTCCTCATCAAAGATGTCGTGAAGTAACACGGTAGACCTTCTTTCAAGCCAATTAACATGTGTTCAAAAAACAAAAAATATCAAAAAGTAACGTGATAGACGTTCGATTAACATGTGTTCAAAAACCAAGTACTCCAACAAGACCCAGAGGTTAATTCGAGAATAAGTACCTCGAGGTTAATTTGACATACATGCCTTATACGTTGACAAAATTCATATCACTTTTTTTGGAAAGATATCGTGAAGTAACACGATAGACCTTCTTTCAAGCCAATTAACATGTGTTTAGAAAACAATTTTTTTCAAAAAGTAAGGCGATAGACCTTCGATTAACATGTGTTCAAAAAAAGTACTCCTACAAGACCCAGATGTTAATTCGAGTACAAGTACCTCTAGGTTAGTTTGACAGACATGCCTTATAGGTTGGAAAAGGTCATATCACTTTTTTTGGGAAGATGTCATGAAGTAACATGATAGACCTTCTTTCAAGCCAATTAACATGTGTTCGAAAAAACAAAAAAATATCAAAAAGTAACACGATAGACCTTCTTTCAATCCAATTAACATGGGTTCAAAAAACAAAAATACCAAAAAGTAACGCGATAGACCTACGATTAACATGCATTTAAAAAACAAGTACTCCATCAGGATGTAGAGGTTAATTCGAGAACAAGTACTTTGACAGACATGCCTTATTGGTTGACAAAATTCATATCACTTTTTT
>NW_021251857.1:0-982 GCF_002162155.2 Triticum dicoccoides
GTTAGACTCCGACTACTCCGAACCAGACAAGCATGTTTGAACTCTTGATATGATGTGTGTTGTTGCATGTTTGCATTTTAGTATAGTCATGGCATGTTTATGAACATCTCCTTACATGATATATATCATGCACATAATCGGAAAGTAAGTTTCGGAAAGCATTATGTTGTTGGATACATATTTGCAAAGCCATGTGTTGGTATGAGGATGGGTAAGATGGCAGTGTTGTGACATGCCAGTCTTATGCCAGATTATTTGACTTCCGTGTCGTCAAGACACAATTCACATTCCCATTCATTCCATCCTATACTGTCACATGTTTTCCGAAAGGAATATGGCATAGTAAGTTGCAAATCGTTTTCCTGGTACACACCAAGTGGAGAGGCCGGGATGAGGGTTCCATGGCCCTGGATTAAAGCCCGTCATCCGGTCAGGGGGCATGGGTGTTTCCGGTTGGGACCGAGAGGGGGGCACCCCTTAGAGCGCGCGTATAGAAATTTGATCCCATGCTATTCGAGGTTGTGGCCTCCCCGTCTCAAAGTTTTTCTTGGACGTTGGCCAGGGTGATTCCTAGCAACATGAGGTGAAATGGGTGTGTACTAGTTAAATGTGTTTCTACTGAAATACCGTAAACGGAACTAGCCCTTCGTGACTACGGAAATCCGTTGGCTGTGTTCAGTTCTTCCAAACTCTGCAGAGTCTCAATCTTTCAATTATCTTATACTTTGTTCAAGTACTATAATTATCTTATCTTGTCAGGTATTCAGCCTCAGTGACAAAAACTCCGGTGGGATTTATGTGTAATAAATCCAGTTAAAATATTATTCTTGTGGATGGACTAATCTTGTTATTTACATTTATTATAAAGCCCTGTCTGTGATGTCGCTCAGACGTCCGACGGTGGTATTTCTTTTAAAGCCCTGTCTGTGATGTCGCTCAGACGTTCGACGGTGGCATTTCTTTAAAGCCCTGTCTGTGATGT
>NW_021251857.1:1215-1826 GCF_002162155.2 Triticum dicoccoides
TTTTAAGGCCCTGTCTGTGATGTCGCCCAGACGTCCGACTGCGGTATTTCTTTTAAAGCCCTATCTGCGATGTCGCCCAGACGTCCGACTGCGGTATTTCTTTTAAAGCCCTGTCTGTGAGGTCGCCCAGACGTCCGACTGTGGCATTTCTTTTAAAGCCCTTTATGTGATGTCGCCCAGACGTCCGACTGTGGCATTTCTTTTAAGCCCTTTATGTGGTGTCACTTAGACGCCCGACTGCGGCATGCATTTTATTTACTTACCTTTCGAGGCGTCGCTCCAGACACCCGATCGGTTTTGTTTCAGCTATTTACTTTATTTTTCAAGTCCTGCAAATCTTACCATTGTTATATGAGCATCATTCTTTATTCATGACGCATTCATGCATTCATTGATTATATCTTTTGTCCGAACTGTCTTGCGAGTACTTTCAAGTACTCACCTGGCTTGTTGATTTGGCCAGATGCTGATGAAGGCGATCTCATGGGTGAAGAGTTTGATAGCGAGTCCGACGCCTAGAGGAGTCCCAGTCAGTCCCGTGCGATCCTGTCTTGGTCATTGTATTATCCGCTTCCGCAACCCCAAATAAATTCATCGAGCCTCACCTCGAC
>NW_021251858.1:0-1546 GCF_002162155.2 Triticum dicoccoides
GGTTGACCTACGATGTTCGGTAGTAACTTGATCAGAAGTTTCATGATCATCATCATTAGCTTCCTCACTTACTGGTGTAGGAATCACTGGAACCGATTTCTGTGATGAACTACTTTCCAATAAGGGAGCAGGTACAGTTACCTCATCAAGTTCTACTTTCCTCCCACTCACTTCTTTCGAGAGAAACTCCTTCTCTAGAAAGGATCCATTTTTAGCAACAAATATCGTGCCTTCGGATCTGTGATAGAAGGTGTACCCAACAGTCTCCTTTGGGTATCCTATGAAGACACATTTCTCCGATTTGAGTTCGAGCTTATCAGGTTGAATCTTTTTCACATAGCATCGTAGCCCCAAACTTTAAGATACGACAACTTGGGTTTCTTGCCAAACCACAATTCATAAGGTGTCGTCTCAGCGGATTTAGATGGTGCCCTATTTAATGTGAATGCAGCCATTTCTAAAGTATAACCCCAAAACGATAGCGATAATAAATCAGTTAGAGACATCATAGATCGCACCATATCTAGTAAAGTACGATTATGACGTTCGGACACACCATTACGCTGTGGTGTTCCAGGTGGCGTGAGTTGCAAAACTATTCTGCATTGTTTCCAATGAAGACCAAACTCGTAACTCAAATATTCTCCTCCACGATCAGATCGTAGAAACTTTATTTTCTTGTTATGATGATTTTCCACTTCACTCTGAAATTCTTTGAACCTTTCAAATGTTTCAGACTTATGTTTCATCAAGTAGATATACCCATATCTGCTCAAATCATCTGTGAATGTAAGAAAATAACGATACCCGTCGGGAGCATCAACACTCATCGGACCGCATACATCAGTATGTATTATTTCCAACAAGTCTGTTGCTCGCTTCATTGTTCTGGAGAACAGAGTCTTAGTCATCTTGCCCATGAGGCATGGTTTGCAAGAATCAAGTGATTCATAATCAATTGATTCCAAAAGTCCATCAGAATGGAGTTTCTTCATGCGCTTTAAACCAATATGACCTAAATGGCAGTGCCACAAATAAGTTGTACTATCATTATTAAACTTATATCTTTTGGCTTCAGTACTATGAACATGTGTATCACTACTATCAAGATTTAGTAAAAATAGACCACTCATCAAGGGTGCATGACCATAAAAGATATTAGTCATATAAATAGAACAACCATTATTCTCTGATTTAAATGAATAACCGTCTAGCATCAAACAAGATCCAGATATAATGTTCATGCTTAACGCTGGCACCAAATAACAATTATTTAGGTCTAAAACTAATCCCGAAGGTAGATGTAGAGGTAGCGTGCCGACGACGATCACATCGACTTTGGAACCATTTCCCACGCGCATCGTCACCTCGTCCTTAACCAACCTTCGCTTAATCCGTAGTCCCTGTTTCGAGTTGCAAATATTACCAACAGAACCAGTATCAAATACCCAGGTGCTACTGCGAGCATTAGTAAGGTACACATCAATAACATGTATATCACATATACCTTTGTTCACCTTGTCATCCTTCTTATCCGCTAAATACT
>NW_021251859.1:0-448 GCF_002162155.2 Triticum dicoccoides
CAGTTTTTTAAAAAAATAAAAGAAAATGATGAAAATGTCAAAAAAATAATAAAAATAAGTTTCCCATGTGATATGTGGTCTAGTTGTTGGGAAAATTTGCAAATGTGAATTTCGACTTTATTTGCAAAATCTCTCTAGAATTTAGTAAAATGGGCATAACTTTTGCACACTAACTCGGATGCAAATGTTTTTTATATGAAAAATCATCTACTCGAAAAGTTGCATCCAAATTTAACCGGGGGAACCCCGTTAAACATTTTTAGAATCCTCAAAAACCTAACAGAGAAAAAATTTACGGGCCTTTTAAGATCTAGAGTGGAAAAATCGAAAAAAATTCAAAGTGTGGTCAAACAATGGTCAAACTAATTATTCTAGAATATTAGTTTACTAAATAATTATTTTAGTTATTTTGAATTTTGGTCAAACTGTGGTCAAACAATGGTCAAAC
>NW_021251860.1:0-1118 GCF_002162155.2 Triticum dicoccoides
GGTTTTTGTCATTTCTGACCCGTTTAATGGACTATTGCTCAACGTTTTGTGGTCCCAAACGATTTCCATGGTTGTCAAACCACAATATGTGCTTACATGTTGGTCGTCAAGACTCGCAGTTTGGGCCGATTCTGGCCCGTTTCTTGGACTATTACTCACTGTTTTGGGGTCCCAGAGTGATTTCCACGATTAATGAACCCCGGGGTGCATTTACGTATCGCTCATTAACACTCACAGTTTTGACCGATTCTGACCCGTTTCATGGACTATTACTCAATGTTTTGGGGTCCCGGAGAGATTTCCATGATTAACGAACCCCGGGGTGCGTTTACGTGTCGGTCATCAACACTCGCGGTTTTTGTCGATTCTGACACGTTTCATGGACTATTACTCACCGTTTTGTGGTCCCAAAGCGATTTCAATGGTTGTCGAACCCCAAGATGTGCTTACGTGTTGGTCATCAACACTCACAGTTTTGGCCGCTTCTGGCCCGTTTCGTGGAATATTACTCACTTTTTTGGGGTCCCAGAGTGATTTCCATGATTAACGAACCCCGGGATGCGTTTACGTGTTGCTCATTTACACTCACAGTTTTGGCTTATTCTGGCCTATTTCGTGGACTATTACTCAATGTTCTGGGGTCCCGGAGTGATTTCCACGATTAACGAACCCCGGGGTGCGTTTACGTGTCGGTCATGAACACTCACATTTTTGGCCGATTCTGGCCTGTTTCGTCGACTATTACTCAATGTTTTGGTGTCCCGGAGTGATTTCCACGACTAACGAACCCCGGGGTGAGTTTACGTGTCGGTCATCAACACTCGCGGTATTTGTCGATTCTGACCCGTATCATGGACTATTGCTCACCGTTTTGTGGTCCCAAAGCGATTTCCATGTTTGTCGAACCCCAAGGTGTTCTTATGTGTTGATCGTCAAGACTCACAGTTTGGGCCGATTCTGGCCTGCTTCTTGGGCTATTATTCTGTTTGGGGTCCCAATGTGATTTCCATGATTGACGAACCCTGGGGTGGGTTTACGTGTCGGTCATCAACACTCACAGTTTTGGCCGATTGTGGCCCATTTCGTGGACCATTACTCACTGTTTTGGGGTCCCGTAG
>NW_021251861.1:0-969 GCF_002162155.2 Triticum dicoccoides
TATTTTCGGAGTGGCCTACGTTTTGCCAGAAATGTCAATTCGTTTACGTTCTGGCAAATTTCAGGCGCTCGATATGTCCTATTTTTAGCAAAGGTCATGCCAAATTTTGCTAAGTGTTTATTAACTTTGTTTTCATAATTAAGCATTTAGTTCCTGACGTCGACGATGCCTATCCCGCATCCTCGTCGTCGACTCGGCGGAGGACTCCTGGTTGAGCCGAGGGGCCATGTCCGGGACTGGGCTCCGCCGGGCTGGTACTGGGTTGTGCTACCTTCTGGTGAGCGCAGCTTAGTTAGGAGCCAGCCCGTCGTCGACCTGGAGCTTCTTTGGTGGCAGTCAGGGCCTGCATCGGTGGAGAGGCTTGAGTCCCCCGCGCAAGTGGTACAGCACTGTGTCACGGAGGAGAACGCGCACGTCCAGCGCTACTTGGTTGCGTTGGCGAATGGCCGGTTCTCGAATACCTGGCAGATTATTTGGGGATCTCACCGGAGCTATCATCCGGTGATGGTTCCTTCTCTTTGGGTGTACATCGCGGCCCACTGAACCTAGAGGAGCTATTATTCGATATGTATTAGTGATATTATATGATATCTTTGCTACAAACTACTATATATGTATTTGATGATGGATTATTAACTACCTATTAGTTATTTGCTTATTGAATGCAAAAGATGAGCGCCGTTTGTGCTACAAACTACTATATATGTATTCATGATGGATTATATGATGATCTTTGCTACAAACTACTTCAAACTACAAATTTTAGGTGTTTTAGTTGTTATATGATGATCTTTGCTACAAACTACTATATATGTATTCGATGATGGATTATTAATTACCTATTAGGAAATGTCTGACGACGAAAGGGAATTCGCTATGTGCGAGTACTGCGAAGATAAGCGCGGTCTATGCGACATGCCTCACTTGGTAGAAGGTCGGCACTTCAGCATCAAGCTCCAAGAGACCTTC
>NW_021251862.1:0-1822 GCF_002162155.2 Triticum dicoccoides
CGTTGTCTCGATAATCCTTTGAGCTTATCGCCTTGCTGTTCCTTGTCACCTGAATACCCCTATGGATAATTCTCGCACTTATCGAGTATCCGCTCATCCCCCAGTTGTTCATGTGTTTCACAATGGTCTTCGAAATACTATTTGATCCTCCAAAAATCCTTAATAGCTTATTGCTCTGCAATACTTGTCTGCTTGCATTATGGATGCTTTCCATATGTCTGGCAATATTCGTTAGTATCCTTAGGCATCGTCATTTTGATCCTATTGATTCAACATGTGTGCGAATGCACACAATCATCTATCAACCCTTCTAAATTATCCTTCCGGCTCAGACATCATTTTTGAACATGAGCTGGTTCTCGACCAAACTATTTGTCGTCAATTGTGCCTCTGGTATATCCAACTTATCCATCCTTGATCAGAGCGACTGCTTCTGATCCTTTGTTTTGGAAATCGAAATTCCTTTATTATCTAAGCATCGAATCATTCCGATGTTCTATAATATGATGCCCGTGCATTCTTCTTCCTCTGGTTGAGTACCGGTGCTCCCCTCAGATCCCTTGAGGACCATCGGTTCCTTTGTTGGATTTTATCCGACAGTGTCCTTCATATTGAATAACCTTGAGAGCCTTTCCATGGGTATATAATGCCTTGGTAAATTGTATCATCTGCTTTTGAACAATGCTCTACCTCCGAGCTTGAGTTAATTACCCCTGAAGTTGATGGTATACGTGCCTAAGATGTCCCGATGGGTTGAACGTATACCTTCCTTAATTTGTGTGAACCCAAGAGTTTTCATGGGTCATAACGTTCCGGTATTCCGCAAGTTAAACTTTCAAACTCTAAACATTCTTAACTTAGAGTAGTAAATGAGGAGTTGTGTATTGGAGAAGTGGGAGTCGACCTTGAACCTTGCGTTCATGCCCATGGACATGATGCTAATCTTATCATGGGTGCTCCTCTTAAACCCTCTTTGGTATAAGTTCTTATATCTGGGATTCGGCCTTTTGCAATCGTGGTTCCGGCCATGTTCTCCTTTTTAATACCGTTTCTTGGTCAAGTTGAAGTACTTGTCTTCTGCAGATCATTGCACCTGTCCAACCTTTACTTTGCTCTACTGTTGAGTATTAAGCTCTGGTATCTCAAGAATATCATGGAACTGCATAACTTATTATGGGTTCTTCATCAACTATTAATTCTCACTGATTCCAATTTTCTTGGGTTCTGGGTTGTCGTCAATCGAGAACACCGATTCCACATTTCGGTTCGATAACCCTAAGTAATTTTCGTTGCTTATGAGTTTAATATTCCTTCCCATCATTCCTAGCCTGTTTGGCTATATTTTTATCGTGATGATTTTAACTGTGCTACCCGGCCCTTCTTCTCGGAGCACAATTTTCGACGATGAACTAACCTTACGTCGATCCTCATCGTCATATCATTTCGCCTTAAACAACAAGCTTGAGTTCGAGTTCGTGTCGTAACTGTGGTTCCAATAACCTCTTGCTTCATCATTCCTTTGACTTGATGTCGTCGCTGATTGATTACATCTTCATGAATTCTCTTGACAAATGTGTCATGATCAACATCAACATTTTGATGCTCTTCGAAGATATCTATTGAATTCTTCATGGGAAATACCATCCTTGTCCCTTGGTAAATTGTGTTGTCATCGACTATTTCCTTGCCTTCTTACCAACACAAACTTGTTTGTGTTGTGGCTGTACCTTGAGTTCCTGGCTACCCAGCTTGTCTTATGTCCTACCTTGAAGTAATACCATCTTATATATCAAGAATGTTGTGGGAATATCACCACCTCTTA
>NW_021251863.1:0-1174 GCF_002162155.2 Triticum dicoccoides
GATCAGAAGCAATGCTCTGATTAGGGGTGGATAAGTTGAATAGCCGTAGGGTACAATCAAAGACAATTGGATTGGTCGAGAACCAATTCCAGTAAAAAGAATGGCAGCTCAGCCGGAAAAGTAATTTATAAGGATCAATGATGATTGCGTGTATTCGCAGAATATTGAGTCAACAGACTCAAAATGATAATGACAAGGAATGTCATTAAGACTACGAGACTTATGGGATTAACCATAATGCAAGCAAGCAAGAATTTCAAGAGCCAAAGGCTCCAGAGGATTTTCGGAAGATCGAATATTATTTTGAAGACTTTCGTGAAACACATGAACAACTGGGGATAAGCGGTTACTCGACAAGTGCGAGAATTATCCATAGGGGTATTCAGGTGACAAGGAATTGCAAGACAGTAGGCACAAGATATTCTCGGATCAATGGAGAGAATTTCGGGGTATCTTGTAATAACAAGAACAATGGGGAATGATCGTAAGAATGGCAAGTGTAAGTAGTTATCCATAAGGATTTATCGGTGGTTGGGAATAGCAAAACTGATGGGCACAAAGTCTCGAGAGAATATCAAAGAGTATCTCCGAAATCTTCTGATGCAGTCGGTGACCATCTAGATTGAAGGGGCTCTCCGGGAGAAAGTATTTTCGAGAACCTAAAGTTAGTTTTTAGTAAAAATCGTTTAACCCAAATAGAAGAGGGTTCCGGATCCCAGAGTAAAGGTCGAGGAATAAAAGATCCTAATACCTCCCGATGGCGACGTGGGCCCATGGGCCACACAGCCATGTTAGTAAAAGTTTTTCAACGACTAGACTCGACTTCGGCCAAGGAGTTGGAAAAGGGGATTCCTACAGGCAGTCGGCTCTGATACCAACTTGTGACGCCCCCGATTCAATCGTACACTAATCATGCACGCAAATGTGTACGATCAAGATCAGGGACTCACGGGAAGATATCACAACACAACTCTAAAACATAAATAAGTCATACAAGCATCATAATACAAGCCAGGGGCCTCGAGGGCTCGAATACAAGTGCTCGATCATAGACGAGTCAGCGGAAGCAACAATATCTGAGTACAGACATAAGTTAAACAAGTTTGCCTTAAGAAGGCTAGCACAAACTGGGATACAGATCGAAAGAGGCGCAGGCCTCCTGCCTGGGATCCTC
>NW_021251864.1:0-693 GCF_002162155.2 Triticum dicoccoides
AAAATAATCAGTAAATGCATGAAAAATAACAAATGAAGTTAGAAAGGGTTGTAAATTGATGATGTGGATTTGAATGGTGCATTTTGAACACATAAAAACTAGGGGGTTCAAATAAGTTCAAAAGAAATGAAATCCCTTTGTAACAGATGAGTTTCCGCATGAAACCGTGATACTTCAAAGGAGATTTTCTGTTTAGTACACGAAGTGAATCCAGTTTTTGCCGTAAGCCTCTCTACTTTCTTGCACATGCCATGTGGGTGAAATGATGATACCATGCCAACTTGGAACCTTTTCAGATTCATTTCAAATGCTTTTCAATTTCATGGTCTTATAGTTCAAAATAATCAGTAAATGCATGAAAATAACAAATGAAGCCAGAAAGGGTTGTAAATTGATGATTTGGCTTTGAATGGTGCATTTTTAAATCGGAAAAACAAGGGGGTTCAAATAAGTTCAAAAGAAATGAAATCCCATTGTAACAGACGAGTTTCCGTATGAAACCCTGATACTTCGAAGGAGACTGTTTGTTTTGTACACGAAGTGCATCCAATTTTTTTCGTAAGCCTCTCTACTTTCTTGCACATGCCATGTGGGTGAAATGATGATACCATGCCAACTTGGAATGGTGCATTTCATGGTCCTATAGCTCAAAATAATCAGTAAATGCATGAAAAATAACAAATGAAGTCAGAA
>NW_021251864.1:889-2900 GCF_002162155.2 Triticum dicoccoides
GTAAGCCTCTCTACTTTCTTGCACATGCTATGTGGGTGAAATGATGATACCATGCCAACTTGGAACCTTTTCAGAGTTCATTTCAAATGCTTTTCAATTTCATGGTCTTATAGATCAAAATAATCAGTAAATGCATGAAAAATAACAAATGAAGTCAGAAAGGGTTGTAAATTGATGATGTGGCTTTGAATGGTGCATTTTGAACACAGAAAACACAAGGGGGGTCAAATAGGTTCAAAAGAAATGAAATCCCTATGTAACAGACGAATTTCCGTATGAAACCCTGATACTTCGAAGGAGATTGTCTGTTTTGTACACGAAGTGCATCCAGTTTTTGCCGTAAGCCTCTCTACTTTGTTGCACATGCTATGTGGGTGAAATGATGATACCATGCCAACTTGGAACGTTTTCAGAGTTCATTTCAAATGCTTTTCAATCTCTTGGTCTTATAGATGAAAATAATCAGTAAATGCATGAAAAATAACAAATGAAGTTAGAAAGGGTTGTAAATTGATGATGTGGATTTGAATGGTGCATTTTGAACACATAAAAACTAGGGGGTTCAAATAAGTTCAAAAGAAATGAAATCCCTTTGTAACAGATGAGTTTCCGCATGAAACCGTGATACTTCAAAGGAGATTTTCTGTTTAGTACACGAAGTGAATCCAGTTTTTGCCGTAAGCCTCTCTACTTTCTTGCACATGCCATGTGGGTGAAATGATGATACCATGCCAACTTGGAACCTTTTCAGATTCATTTCAAATGCTTTTCAATTTCATGGTCTTATAGTTCAAAATAATCAGTAAATGCATGAAAATAACAAATGAAGCTAGAAAGGGTTGTAAATTGATGATGTGGCTTTGAATGGTGCATTTTTAAATCGGAAAAACAAGGGGGTTCAAATAAGTTCAAAAGAAATGAAATCCCATTGTAACAGACGAGTTTCCGTATGAAACCCTGATACTTCGAAGGAGACTGTTTGTTTTGTACACGAAGTGCATCCAATTTTTTTCGTAAGCCTCTCTACTTTCTTGCACATGCTATGTCGGTGAAATGATGATACCATGCCAACTTGGAACCTTTTCAGAGTTCATTTCAAATGCTTTTCAATTTCATGGTCTTATAGATCAAAATAATCAGTAAATGCATGAAAATAACAAATGAAGTCAGAAATGGTGGTAAATTGATGATGTGTCTTTGAATGGTGCATTTTGAACACGGAAAAACAAGGGGGTTCAAATAAGTTAAAAAGAAATGAAATCCCTTTGTAACAGACGAGTTTCCGTACGAAACCCTGATACTTCAAAAGAGGCTATCTGTTTTGTACACGAAGTGCATCCAGTTTTTGCCGTAAGCCTCTCTACTTTCTTGCACATGCTATGTGGGTGAAATGATGATACCATGCCAACTTGGAACCTTTTCAGAGTTCATTTCAAATGCTTTTCAATTTCATGGTCTTATAGATCAAAATAATCAGTAAATGCATGAAAAATAACAAATGAAGTCAGAAAGGGTTGTAAATTGATGATGTGGCTTTGAATGGTGCATTTTGAACACAGAAAACACAAGGGGGGTCAAATAGGTTCAAAAGAAATGAAATCCCTATGTAACAGACGAATTTCCGTATGAAACCCTGATACTTCGAAGGAGATTGTCTGTTTTGTACACGAAGTGCATCCAGTTTTTGCCGTAAGCCTCTCTACTTTGTTGCACATGCTATGTGGGTGAAATGATGATACCATGCCAACTTGGAACCTTTTCAGAGTTCATTTCAAATGCTTTTCAATCTCTTGGTCTTATAGATCAAAATAATCAGTAAATGCATGAAAAATAACAAATGAAGTCAGAAAGGGTTGTAAATTGATGATGTGGCTTTCAATGGTGCATTTTGAACACATAAAAACAAGGGGGTTCAAATAAGTTCAAAAGAAATGAAATCCCTTTTTAACAGATGAGTTTCCGTATGAAACCGTGATACTTCAAAGGAGATTTTCTGTTTAGTACACGAAGT
>NW_021251864.1:8726-12191 GCF_002162155.2 Triticum dicoccoides
AAATAACAAATGAAGTTAGAAAGGGTTGTAAATTGATGATGTGGATTTGAATGGTGCATTTTGAACACATAAAAACTAGGGGGTTCAAATAAGTTCAAAAGAAATGAAATCCCTTTGTAACAGATGAGTTTCCGCATGAAACCGTGATACTTCAAAGGAGATTTTCTTTTTAGTACACGAAGTGCATCCAGTTTTTGCCGTAAGCCTCTCTACTTTCTTGCACATGCCATGTGGGTGAAATGATGATACCATGCCAACTTGGAACCTTTTCAGATTCATTTCAAATGCTTTTCAATTTCATGGTCTTATAGTTCAAAATAATCAGTAAATGCATGAAAATAACAAATGAAGCCAGAAAGGGTTGTAAATTGATGATGTGGCTTTGAATGGTGCATTTTTAAATCGGAAAAACAAGGGGGTTCAAATAAGTTCAAAAGAAATGAAATCCCATTGTAACAGACGAGTTTCCGTATGAAACCCTGATACTTCGAAGGAGACTGTCTGTTTTGTACACGAAGTGCATCCAATTTTTTTCGTAAGCCTCTCTACTTTCTTGCACATGCTATGTGGGTGAAATGATGATACCATGCCAACTTGGAACCTTTTCAGATTCATTTCAAATGCTTTTCAATTTCATGGTCTTATAGATCAAAATAATCAGTAAATGCATGAAAAATAACAAATGAAGTCAGAAAGGGTTGTAAATTGATGATGTGGCTTTGAATGGTGCATTTTGAACACCGAAAACACAAGGGGGGTCAAATAGGTTCAAAAGAAATGAAATCCCTATGTAACAGACGAATTTCCGTATGAAACCCTGATACTTCGAAGGAGATTGTCTGTTTTGTACACGAAGTGCATCCAGTTTTTGCCGTAAGCCTCTCTACTTTGGTGCACATGCTATGTGGGTGAAATGATGATACCATGCCAACTTGGAACCTTTTCAGAGTTCATTTCAAATGCTTTTCAATCTCTTGGTCTTATAGATCAAAATAATCAGTAAATGCATGAAAAATAACAAATGAAGTTAGAAAGGGTTGTAAATTGATGATGTGGATTTGAATGGTGCATTTTGAACACATAAAAACTAGGGGGTTCAAATAAGTTCAAAAGAAATGAAATCCCTTTGTAACAGATGAGTTTCCGTATGAAACTGTGATACTTCAAAGGAGATTTTCTGTTTAGTACACGAAGTGCATCCAGTTTTTGCCGTAAGCCTCTATACTTTCTTGCACATGCCATGTGGGTGAAATGATGATACCATGCCAACTTGGAACCTTTTTAGATTCATTTCAAATGCTTTTCAATTTCATGGTCTTATAGCTCAAAATAATCAGTAAATGCATGAAAAATAACAAATGAAGTCAGAAAGGGTTGTAAATTGATGATGTGGCTTTGAATGGTGCATTTTGAACACAGAAAAACAAGGGGGTTAAAATAAGTTCATAAGAAATGAAATCCCTTTGTAACAGACGAGTTTCCGTATGAAACCCTGATACTTCGAAGGAGACTGCCTATTTTGTACACGAAGTGCATCCAGTTTTTGCCGTAAGCCTCTCTACTTTCTTGCACATGCTATGTGGGTGAAATGATGATACCATGCCAACTTGGAACCTTTTCAGAGTTCATTTCAAATGCTTTTCAATTTCATGGTCTTATAGATCAAAATAATCATTAAATGCATGAAAATAACAAATGAAGTCGGAAATGGTTGTAAATTGATGATGTGTCTTTGAATGGTGCATTTTGAACACAGAAAAACAAGGGGGTTCAAATAAGTTAAAAAGAAATGAAATCCCTTTGTAACAGACGAGTTTCCGTACGAAACCCTGATACTTCAAAAGAGGCTATCTGTTTTGTACACGAAGTGCATCCAGTTTTTGCCGTAAGCCTCTCTACTTTCTTGCACATGCTATGTGGGTGAAATGATGATACCATGCCAACTTGGAACCTTTTCAGAGTTCATTTCAAATGCTTTTCAATTTCATGGTCTAATAGATCAAAATAATCAGTAAATGCATGAAAAATAACAAATGAAGTCAGAAAGGGTTGTAATTGATGATGTGGCTTTGAATGGTGCATTTTGAACACAGAAAACATAAGGGGGGTCAAATAGGTTTAAAAGAAATGAAATCCCTATGTAACAGACGAATTTCTGTATGAAACCCTGATACTTCGAAGGAGATTGTCTGTTTTTTACACGAAGTGCATCCAGTTTTTGCCGTAAGCCTCTCTACTTTGTTGCACATGCTATGTGGGTGAAATGATGATACCATGCCAACTTGGAACCTTTTCAGAGTTCATTTCAAATGCTTTTCAATCTCTTGGTCTTATAGATCAAAATAATCAGTAAATGCATGAAAAATAACAAATGAAGTCAGAAAGGGTTGTAAATTGATGATTTGGATTTGAATGGTGCATTTTGAACACATAAAAACAAGGGGGTTCAAATAAGTTCAAAAGAAATGAAATCCCTTTTTAACAGATGAGTTTCCGTATGAAACCTACTTCAAAGGAGATTTTCTGTTTTGTACACGAAGTGCATCCAGTTTTGCCGTAAGCCTCTCTACTTTCTTGCACATGCCATGTGGGTGAAATGATGATACCATGCCAACTTGGAACCTTTTCAGATTCATTTCAAATGCTTTTCAATTTCATGGTCTTATAGCTCAAAATAATCAGTAAATGCATGAAAAATAACAAATGAAGTCAGAAAGGGTTGTAAATTGATGATTTGGCTTTGAATGGTGCATTTTGAACACAGAAAAACAAGGGGGTTCAAATAAGTTCATAAGAAATGAAATCCCTTTGTAACAGATGAGTTTCCGTATGAAACCCTGATACTTCGAAGGAGACTGTCTATTTTGTACACGAAGTGCATCCAGTTTTTGCCGTAAGCCTCTCTACTTTCTTGCACATGCTATGTGGGTGAAATGATGATACCATGCCAACTTGGAACCTTTTCAGAGTTCATTTCAAATGCTTTTCAATTTCATGGTCTTATAGATCAAAATAATCAGTAAATGCATGAAAATAACAAATGAAGTCAGAAATGGTTGTAAATTGATGATGTGTCTTTGAATGGTGCATTTTGAACACAGAAAAACAAGGGGGTTCAAATAAGTTAAAAAGAAATGAAATCCCTTTGTAATAGACGAGTTTCCGTACGAAACCCTGATACTTCAAAAGAGGCTATCTGTTTTGTACACGAAGTGCATCCAGTTTTTACCGTAAGCCTCTCTACTTTCTTGCACATGCTATGTGGGTGAAATGATGATACCATGCTAACTTGGAACCTTTTCAGAGTTCATTTCAAATGCTTTTCAATTTCATGGTCTTATAGATCAAAATAATCAGTAAATGCATGAAAAATAACAAATGAAGTCAGAAAGGGTTGTAAATTGATGATGTGGCTTTGAATGGTGCATTTTGAACACAGAAAAACAAGGGGGTTCAAATAAGTTC
>NW_021251865.1:0-667 GCF_002162155.2 Triticum dicoccoides
ATCTGTGGGATCATGGACGCGCACGTCCGTGAAATGCAATTTGGCCTATGCAACTTTTTCAACGTCATCTCTCGGAAGTCGGTTGGCGTGAGGCAACTCAGAAGGCTACAGGAACAGATCGTGGTGATACTATGCGAGCTTGAGATGTACTTCCCACCCGCATTCTTCGACGTTATGGTGCATCTGCTGGTCCATATCGTGGAGGATATCATCCAACTTGGGTCGATGTTCCTGCACAGCATGATGTTGTTCGAAAGGATGAATGGTGTCATCAAAGGATACGTTCGCAACATGTCACGTCCAGAGGGAAGCATAGCTAGGGGCTTTCTGACCGAAGAGTGCATCTCCTACTGCACGAATTATCTAGGCATCAAGAACCCCATTGGTCTGGCCGTGAACAGATAGCTAGCTAAGATCAATTGTATTTAATTGTAGCCTTCATTTCTCGATTGTATTTTCATGGGCACTTTTTGAACTCATGAATATTTTTAAATTTCATGGGCACTTTTTGAAAAAATATTGAATATTCATGTGCACCCTTCCTCGCTCCACCGCCGCCGCCGACCCCCCGCACCCTCCCCCGCTCCACCGCCGCCGACGACCCCCCTGCACCCTCCCCCGCTCCATCGCCGCCGACGACCCACCGCACCCTCCCCCGCTCCACCGC
>NW_021251866.1:0-3182 GCF_002162155.2 Triticum dicoccoides
GCCTACGCATGCCGCTCTTGATATTTTACCACACCCTCTAGGGGTCGTATGATTACACTTGCGCTAGGTCCCGTGAATTTTCGGCCCCTCAATAATTTGCATGCATTATAATGGCAGCTGATGAGCATCATAGCCTAGAGAACTGCGTCGAGGCAACCCCTCCCTTTGGTAGCATATGGTTCATATATGGACCAAAGAGCTTAACATGGGGCTTTCATCCCAATCATTGCTATGATTTCATGTGGCCGCCGTAGATCTTGAACTTTCGATGTTACAACCCTAGAAATGTGGTAAATGTCCCGAATATGGGAGGGAGGAGGGGGGGAGAAAGGCCACGCAATAAACTATCCCCATAATTTTATGTTTGCTTTATCTAGCAAGACAAACAAGTTTTTTGAAATAAGGATTTTAAGCATGTTTTAATAAGGGTTTTATAATTTCATATTATAAGGTCCTTATTTTTTCCTAAAACAAAGGTGTTGTAAACGCACAAAGCTCCACATTGAGCCTCTCACCATCACATTCACGTTGAACTCACCCTAAAATGAAGGAGAGGTAGATCGAATCTCCCCACGGGGGGCAACCTCCACCTAGTAGCTAAATATGGTTAGTTGAGAATTTCTCCCCAAGTGGTTTTTTGAGGCAAAATCACATTCTTTTTTTCCTCCAATATTGTGGAGAAATACATGGAAGAAAAATCGTGGGAGGCACGGTGGAACGAGTGCACCTTTTTCCCCTCCAAAAGTGCACAAGTTGCCATATTGCATGTGAACGTGTCACCTGTACAAACAATTGAATTGTCGTTTTTATTTTGTTAACAATTCCTAAATATTGAATTTCAACATGCACCTACCCCATGTCAGTTAGGTCAAATTTGTTTTATCCAAGTTCCGCCAGTGACCGTGCAGATTCTTGTACCATGCACGTGCTGCTCCGGGCCTCTGGCGTCCGGTACCGGACAGGGGAATCTAGATGTGATGCAATACAATTCATGTTGACCCATATCATGCACCCTTAGCCAACCAGGCCGACAACAGGCACCGCTAGCCACCTCGATCTAGACCATGCGGTAGTGTCCACGATGGGCAAAGATGCTCAGTTGGACATGTTTGTTAGCACTAGTGCATGATTCCCAATCTCAGTGTGCAAGACGGGTAGACGTTGGAGAACTAACGGACCGATGTGGGGTCAAGGGTGGATGGATGGTGTGGGTCAACTTGGCTAAAGGGGAACGGTTTGAGGCCATTTGAATAATGTATGCCATGGGTATGGTCATGAGCTACCTCACTTGCCTTACCACGAAATTTTTCATAAGGGGACAGTGTAAACCTAAAAATTTTGAGTTTTTTTGGATATCCTGTTTGTTACATTTATGGCACGATGTAGAACAAATTTGGGGTTATTTTGGAGATGGTCAAAAAAATCACTTCATTACAGACGAACCTTTTGGTCTCACTTAAGCGAGTTTTTTTAACAAGGTGGTTTTTTCGACCACATCCAAATCACCTGAAATTTTGTACACATGATCTTTTCATTAACATAGACAGAATTTGAAAGTTTTCCATTTTTTAGAATTTTATATAATTTATAGTGGCTCAGTGAAACTCAGGTACATACCTCTGACTTTATCTTAAGGGCAGAGTGTAAACTTCATTATTGCTGAATTTTATTTTATAATCATGTTTATTACATGGATGTGACTGTGGAAAAAAATTGGGTGATTTAGAAAAGAAAAAGGCCACCTTCTAACAGGAGATATCAAACCCCACAGCCTGCATACGACTAGAAACCCAACCTTATGGGCCAGGATGCAGGCCCGTGTGATGTTGATTTCTCCTGCTAGTAGGCCCCACAGGGCATACACAAAAGTGGATAGGGAACATGCTGTTTCAGTGAGAGAGGCTCATGCAAGTGGTCTCTCAGCCGCGTATATAATTAGGTGCATGCGCGTCTCGCATGGCGAGGTGGGACTAAACTTCCACCACCCATCCGTTGCGCCCAGTGCGTCTCAGCATTGGGCCAAATTTGGTTGGGCTGTCCCAGGCGAACCTCACCCGCGTGCTGGACCACGCGTCCCCTCTAGATGGTTGGGCTGGCCCATCATCTATGCATATCCTTTTTCTTTTTTGTTTTTCACATATTCTCTTTCATTTGTTATTATACAGTTGTAAAACAAAAGGTTGTTGTAAACGCACAAAACTCCTTCTTCAGCCTCTCACTAACACGTTCACGTTGAACTCACCCTAAAATCAAGGAGAGGTAGATCGAATCTCCCCACGGGGGACAACCTCCATGCAGTAGTTATGGTTACATCAGATTTTCCAGATTTTCTTCCCAAGTCATTTTTTGAGGGGAAAATACATTTTTCTTTTTTCCTCCAATATTTGTGATGAAATACATGGAACAAAAATCATGGCAGGCACGGGGCTACCTGTTTTCCCCCCTCCAAAACTGCACTTGTTGCCAAAATGCATGTGAACGTGTCATATTCCACATTATCCTTAAAACATGTTGTACACCTATACAAACAATTGAATTGTCGTTTTTATTTTGTTATCAATTTCTAAATCTTGAATTTCAGCACTAGTATTTTTTTTATTTTTAGTGTATTTATACACCATCATACAATTATTGGTACAATACCAGTTATGAGGTTTACATCATTATGTCCATAACAGTGTGTCAAATGAAGGTGGATTAGGTTCAAGTGGAGCCAATATGTGGTGCATGTCAAAAGTATACTAGTAAACCAAACTTGATCTAGTTAGGACTAGTAGTACTTTCGATGTGCACCACATGTTGCCTCCACTTGAATCTAATCCGCCAGCACAAGCTATTTAATCATCATCATAGTCATCACATGAACAGTAGTTATTTAATCATCATAGTCATAGTGTAGCACATCATCATCTTCAAACTCATTCTAGCTAGCTAATCACCACCAACACTAGCTGCGATAGCTATCTAATCACCAGCAACACTAGCTAATAAAAATCATCAGAGTCATTACCACCAACACTAGCTTATCACTCCTGCTGCTCTCTCTCAGGTAAAATAACATAAAACATGTGTAGCACTTGTTCTTCATCAAGTTGGAGCATGCAGATGAACCTATCTTCTAATCGTGGGCTGCGCTTCTGATTGTTGTCCCCCAGTACTTCTCTGTGATTGTTCAGAATTTT
>NW_021251867.1:0-387 GCF_002162155.2 Triticum dicoccoides
CTGGCTTGTGCAGGACGCGAGGGCGGCCGCCCGAGGGTGCGACGACTTTCCTTCGGTGGACAACTGGCAGTGTGGTGGTGTGTGTGCGGCTGATATCGGCTGGGGTCCTTGACGTGGTGTGGGCGGCCATGGCACTGCGGGACTTGGTCGAACTGCAAGGATGCCAGAGTGGTAGCTCTGGGAGCGGAGGGAGGTGGTGTGTGCCTTGGTCACGTGGGTCACAATGCATGATGTTGTGTGAGTGTTCACCAGACGATGATTGCCTTGGCACCTTGCTCGATGTTTGGCGTTGACTATTGTAGTCTGGTAGTCGTGGTGTTTTTTTGCGGGAAAGGTAGTCGTGGTGTTGCGGATGAAAGTCTTGCGCAACTTGTTCGGTTCCGACAA
>NW_021251868.1:0-1144 GCF_002162155.2 Triticum dicoccoides
TGTTCAGGGCACCCTTCCGCGTCGGTTGGTGGTGGTGGTGGCGGTCGGCGAGCACCACGTCGACGGCGAGCTTTGCTCCGGCGGACGGCGGTTCGGGTGGTTGCGGACTTCGTCGGAGAGAGCTGCAGTGATCAAATTGAGGAGGGGGTTATGCTCCTGGTAGCTAGAGAGGGTAACGAACGGGGTTTGGGCGCCGAAGACGGCCTCACCGGAGCGAATCGAGGTGGCGGCCGAGGCGGATCGTGGCGGCCGGAGTTGAGGGGGAAGACCTCCTCGGGGTCCCCCTAGTGGCCTGGCGTGGCGTTGGTGAGGTGTGGGGATGCGGCGTGCACGAGGGTGAGCTCGGGGGCCCTTTTTATAGGCAGCCCGAGGCGGTGGCCGTGAACGGGGGTTTCCGGCGATGGTTACTGTGGTGCAGTGCTCGGTCGGGGGTGATTAGGGAGTCGAGCGCCGTCGTGGGAGTTTACTGGGTCCGTTTAGATGCTAACCGGACTTGGATTAGAAGCTTAGGGCAGGCTTTGGTCGGAACGGGACGGCGCGGGTCCGTTGGCGGCAGAGAGCGCGTCCAGGGTCTGTCGGGCCACGGCAACGGTGCAGCGGGGGTGCGCTGGCGTGCATGAGGCCACGCGGAGAGCCAGGGAGCGCTGGGCGGCGCGGAACGGCGTTGAGCCGCTGTTCTTGCCCCCTGTCAGCCGCCACGGGAGGTCCCGACGCCGCGGAAGACTCCGGCGAGGGCGGGCCATCGTGCCACCGACGCCAGGAAGAGGCCAAGTGAGCGTGTGGTGCTCCAGACAGTAGGAAGAGGCGGAGAGGAACGTGCCAAATGCACTGTGAACGCGTGAGAGGAACTGACGAACGCACACGACACTGAAACTGAACTTTTCTGAATTTTTGAACAGTAACAGTGCCCGCAAGGTGTTCGACAGAATGAAATTGGCATCTAGGGATTTTTCCTTGAGCTGAAACTTGGTGGAGTGGCTTCTCATTGCTCACATAGGTTGCCTGAATTTTGGTGGAATTTTTGGAGTAGTGTAGATATGAATTTCATCAAATTTGGCAAATCTGGTCCAAACTTGCAGAGGCTGAATTTTGAAAATTTTGAAAAGAGAAGGAGTGGATCAAGATGGTTCTGGGTTGTGGGTAC
>NW_021251869.1:0-889 GCF_002162155.2 Triticum dicoccoides
AGGGTGCCCAACCGCAGCCTGTAGTGCCAACCCGAGCTACTCCGGCGAGGTTCCGCCGTCGCCGTGGTCGCCGGCGTCACTCGCCGACGTGGCCACTTAATTAGGGCGTAAACACCTCGCTAATCACCCACTAGAGCCACTGCCAAGTGGGCCCCCGTGCCTAATTAATTAGTTTAACCTCTCTGTTTAGATTAGTACTAATTTTGTGGGCCCCATAGGTCAGTTTGACCTGGCCCCGTCACACTTTGACCGACCCCACACGTCGGAGTTGACCAGGCTGATGTGTCCGTTGACTGGGCCCACCTGCCAGCGACCTAAACGAGCCCTAAGTCACTGACTAATGGGACCCTCTGGTCAGGTTTGACCCGGGGCAGCCCTGTTGACTTGCTGACGCAAGCATGACGCAGTGCTGATGTCATAACTCATTTTCTGGATTTAATTTAATTCTGAAATTCCAGAAAATTATATAAACTTCTAAAAATCATAGAAAATTAACCGTAACTCCAAATTAAATAATTTATATATGAAAAATTATCAGAAAAATTCAAGGAATCCATCTGTACCATTTTCATGCATGTTAGAACAACTTATAGATGCTGTTTAGCACAAATCATATAAAGGGCATTTAAATAACCCCATATGGAGTTGAATTTGAATCTTGGATTCAAACCAACTTCATTTAATCTGGTTTTAGGTGCATTAGCCCAAGACACATTCATATTGCCATGTCATAGCATGCATCATATTGTGCATTGCATTGATCGTGTCTTTTCTGTATTTGCCGGTATTTGTCCCCTCTCGATAGACGTGATACCGATGATGTGATCGTTGACACTGATGAAGACTCAATGTTATCTTCAAAAGTGCCAGGCAAGCAAACCCCCCCCCC
>NW_021251870.1:0-403 GCF_002162155.2 Triticum dicoccoides
GCCATCGGGAAAGTTTCGGGGTCACCCGGTATTGTACCGGGACCACCGGAAGGGTCCCAGGGGTCCACCAGGTGGGGCCACCTATCCCGGAGGGCCCCGTGGGCTGAAGTGGGAGGGGAACCAGCCCCTAGTGGGCTGGTGCGCCCCCCCCCCCTTGGCCCCCCCTGCGCCTAGGGTTGGAAACCCTGGGGTGGGGGGGGGGGCGCACCACTTGCCTTGGGGGGCACTCCACCCCCCTGGCCGCCCCCCTGGGAGATTCAATCTCCAGGGCGGCCCCCCCGAGGGGCCTATATAAAGGAGGGGGGAGGGAGGGCAGCCGCACCCTGAGTCTTGGCGCCTCCCTCCCCCTGCTACACCTCTTCCTCCTCCCGCAGTTGCTTGGCGAAGCCCTGCCGGAGTCCTG
>NW_021251871.1:0-875 GCF_002162155.2 Triticum dicoccoides
GAAGCAGCGACGGCTAGGGTTTAGGATTAAGATAAGGCTGATATCATGTTAGAAGGGAGAGAGAGGATTGGTGGAATAGTTCGTTGTATTGCTTGAGCCTCGTGGATATATATGTATAGGAGTACTATGATCTACTTGGAGTACAAGACAAGGCAGAACAAATCGTAGTCTATCTCGTCTTTCTAATAATGACGATACTCAACAATTAGCAATGATGAACCACGAGTAGATAAGGGATACATTTTAATTCTGAAAATGTCATAGCAAGTATTGATCTGCAAAAAAAGTGGAACCACAAGCATGCCTGCAACACAAGCCCATAAGACAAGGAAAAAACTATTCAGAGTATACATGTGGGTCTTCTTCTCCAACACAAAATAAAATCTCGGTCGCAAATAGTAACGATACTATATAATATCCTAGTCCAGCAAAATTTATAACCAGCTTGTGATACACTCTGATACTTATAACAGAACCCAATAAGTATTGCTTGTAAGATGAATTGGGAAGCGTAGAACCCTTCGTCTGGGCCGCATTGTATTATATAGGAAACATGCCGTGGCTTACAAGGGAGAGATCGATCAGAGGAGATCGACCAGGTTCGGTACAGGAGGTTAATAGAAGTAGAGATAAGAGGAGATAAAAATACAAAGAGATTTAAACTACTCTCCTATCTCTATACAACATCTTCTAACATTCCCCCTCAATCTGAACCGAGTGAACTTTACCAAGGTTAAGATTGTTCTTGAAGTCATTCAATCTTCCTGTAGTAAGAGGTTTTGTGAAGTCATCAGCAAGTTGATCACCAGTTGGTATAAATCGAATATCAAGTAGCTTGCGAGCTACTCTTTCTCTGACAAAGTGTAAATCAACTT
>NW_021251872.1:0-1202 GCF_002162155.2 Triticum dicoccoides
CGATCGATGCTCAAACATGAATTAGCAGCCAAGTGTTTGATTAGCGGTACGGGAAATGCACATGGCCAATGGGCGTGAGTTTTGGATGAGGATGATCATCTACTAAGGAGAATGTCTTCACAAATTTTTAGCTCAAAAGGAGGATCCTAGGTGGTACTTGCTTCGCAAAGTACCACGCTGGACAAAAATATGAATGTTGAAGCTGGGCTCAAAATAATGAATGGATTGAGCTGAAATTTTGTGGCGGATGGTTATTTTGGGCATAGGAAAGCATTGTAGAAAATTTATACCATTTGGACATGCCAAAGTAGTACTTCCTTCACAATGCTCTTCTATGGACAGAAACTTGGGAAAACTAGTGAGAGAGATTGGATGAATGAAATGAGCTCAAAATTGGTGTAGGTAAGTTACTTAGGTATGGTCATGCGCTGGTCAATTTTCAGATCATTTGGGTAAGCCTAGCTAGTACTTACTTCACAAAGCTTCTCTCGAGGTAGAAACTTTGGAAATTTCCCGAGAAAGATTTACTAGGAAAATTGAGCTGAATATTATCATGTGTCAATGATTTGGGTATGGAAGAGTGCCCGAAAAGTTTGAGGGTAATAGGAGGGGACTATATAACACTTGCTTTGCAACGTGCCAATTTGGCCATAAAATATAAATTGAACCTGAGCTCACATAGATGATTTGACTGAGCTGCAATTTGGAGGAGGGTGATAATTTGGGCATATGAAGAAACTATATAAATTTCATGTCATTTAGAGATATCAAAAAGGTACTTCCTTCACAATGCTTCTAGGTGGACAAAAACTTTGGAAATTTGCCGAGGAAGATTTGCTAGGCAAATGGAGCTGAATTTTGTCATGCAGTAATGATTTGGATAGGAAAGAGTACCAAAAATTCCTAGGGCAATCAAGAATATATAAATAGCACTTCCTTCATAAAGTGTTGTTGTGAACATAATAGGAAAATGAATATTGTTGAATTAGTTTTGAACTAGGCAAGGAAGGATTTTTACATATTTGATGAAGATATGACCCAAAGAATTTATGAGATTTTGTTGGGAATTTTGGGAATGATAGAAATATAGGTTGCTTCACAACCTAGGGCAAAAACTGCCACATGGACATGACACATAGGCAAAACTGATGAGATGGCGCCTAGTCATCACAACCCACCATAATCTACAAGGCTATGACCAT
>NW_021251873.1:0-504 GCF_002162155.2 Triticum dicoccoides
CTAGGCAGGCACCTGCATGTCGACATGAGGCTTCCAAGCCAACTCAGCGAGCGCCTACATGGTGGCATGCAAATCTTCCTGAAGGCCCTACCACCGCGCCACGTCAGCAGCCTGCCAGCCTACATGGCGCCGACCGCCTCGCTGCCCCGAGCGTGTGCCAAAGCAGGGCGAGGCGGCAGTAAAGGGAGGGGTACACCTAAGAGGCGCATTAAATGCGTCTTGTCCCGTAATGGCTAAGCGATAAGCTTAGCCACTGTGCACCGATGCCACCTCCTGTGTGCCACTGTGGCGATCCCCTTGACTATAAAAGGAGGCCCGATGCATCCATGAGAAGGATTCGGACCCTTGGACAAGTTAAACTCATCGTAGCTAGCTCAAGAACTCCAAGAACACATATATACACACCAAAGCAGGACTAGGGTATTACGCATCCTCACGGCCCAAACCTGGGTAAATGACCTGAGTGCTTGTGCTGATTGCTGATCCCACTCTGCTCATGACCCC
>NW_021251874.1:0-1199 GCF_002162155.2 Triticum dicoccoides
CGTCCTCCCACCTCCTTGGCCGCCACCCCTTGCTCCTATATAAGTAGATCCATCTAGTAGCTTTTCCTTGGGATTTGTTTAGTTAAAAGTTAGCCATTGCAACTTCGTGTACTTCATTTGTGTCCAACGACCAGACCAAGACCGCTTACGGATCCCCACCATTATCAATACCTCATATATATTTGCAATATTCAGATTGCTTTATCATATTCTTGCTCGTTCTTCAGTTGCTTGCAGGAATAGACCTTCGTGGTCAGGCTGACCGTGCTTCCGGCATCATCAGTAACCTCAGGAGATTGGTTTAGCGATTGCTAAGGCGCAACGTCGTGCACGTTTGTAGTCGGATCGTCAAAGTCGTCTCCACCAAATCGATAGTTATCATCTCATCGAAAGATCGGGACACCCTCGCCTCTATCAACAACGGTTGCCGATCACCGCCTGCTGCTGGGTAAGAACTCGTAAGAATTTGAGATTTGCTTGACGGATTTGTGATACACCACCACCACTTCTTAGTAGTCTGTAGGATCATATTCTTGTGTGTTTCTATTGCTGCTAACCATGCCAGGATCACAAGCCGACGAGATTGACTGGGAGAACTTATCGAACAAGGAGCTTCATGATAAGTTTCAGCAAATGATGACTGAACAGGTACAAGATGTGCTGAACAATTTTGAAGAGGCCATGGAGAAGATCACTGGCCTTGAGAAGACGTTCGAAACAAAGCTCGATAACAGATTTAACGAACTGCTTGCGCGTCTTCCACCACCGGCTGCACCTGTCGCACCTCTGCAACAACAACAACTACGCCCCCTTCCGAATCAGTATGGACGAGCACAGCGTGTTCCTATTGAGACAGGACAAACTTCTGGTGCCGCTGCTACTGCTGTTGGTGCTTCTTTGGCTCCTGCTACTGCTCCTGCTGGTACCCAGGAGGATGATGAGTATGCGGGTGATTATGAGGATGAGGTTGATCAAAATCAGATCTACGAGCAGCCACCAGCACCACCACCAGCAGGTCGACCTCAGGTATATATTCGTCATGGTAGGCCTGCACCACCACCTCAGGTACGCGATGATGTCCATATTCCTAAACTGAAATTGAATATTCCACCATTTGAGGGTAGATATGTTCCTGATATATATCTTACTTGGGAGTTAGAAACTGAACAACGATTTACATGTTTACAATATCCTGAGGA